>NC_087172.1:21354929-21499929 GCF_035594125.1 Scylla paramamosain
TGCGCTCCCCACTACAATGTTGTGAAGAAGCAGACGCGCGTGTGTGACTCTGACAACAACATCTACAACAACTTGTGCGCACTGAACCACCAGAAATGCAACGATGCAACACTCACTCAACTTGGCGAAGCGGCCTGCAAGAAACTGCTGAGAGGTGTGTTTGTGTGTGTGTGTGTGTGTGTGTGTGTGTGTGTGTGTGTGTGTGTGTGTGTGTGTGTGTGTGTGTGTGTGTGTGTGTGTGTGTGTGTGTGTGTGTGTGTGAAAAATAGAGATGGGAAGAAATTGGAGAGTTAATGAACAGAATAGACTCAGTAATCAGGCTCTTAGTGTCGAGTTAACAGGGCATTCTAAATGGAGATTAGACAAATCCATGGATGAAGATTGGATATTGAAACAGGTAGGTCTGTAGGCAGGTTTCACGCAGGGAGTGGAACGTGCAGGCCTGAAGGCTTACTGCAGCTTTCCTTATGTTCTTATATGTTCTTATGTTGTATTGTACATGCAACACTACAACATCACATGCCCACACTCAACACCTGAACACACCTTTTCATTCACTCATTCGTTCATTCACTATCTTTCCTTCACATTACTTCTTCACTCACTTTGCGGTATGTAAGAGTTCATCTCAACAGTAACTCATCTCAGTAATAACTCCAAAGCCATATTGACCATGTTTTGCCAGAGAAAAGATGCCGGCAGACCTGTGTGCAAACCAAACCGACTATCTTGTGTGGCGCTAACGGCGTGCTGTACAGCGACTGTGAGCTGGAAGCCAAGCTCTGCAACGAGCCTGACTTCCAGGCTGACGATAACCTGAAGGCATGCCCAGGTCATCATCCAGAAGGCAAAAAGGGAGAAGTGTTGGTCAGGAACCTTAAAATGACCAGCGTGGAGCAAAACTAGGATGGGCATGAATGGAAAAGTTCTGGAAACAAACGATGGGCCAGTAATAAAACCAGAAAATTAGGAACATGAACACCAAGATGAACCGCAAACTACTGAACAACTAGCTGGGTAAGTGCTAC
Organism: Scylla paramamosain; assembly: GCF_035594125.1. Classification (NCBI taxonomy): domain Eukaryota; kingdom Metazoa; phylum Arthropoda; class Malacostraca; order Decapoda; family Portunidae; genus Scylla; species Scylla paramamosain. The sequence continues at coordinate 21,355,958 of NC_087172.1, forward strand.
TACTACTACTACTACTACTACTACTACTACTGTGTGTGTGTGTGTGTGTGTGTGTGTGTGTGTGTGTGTGAGGGTGGAATACATAACATGCACGCAACAGTACATCACATCCCCACCACACCATCACACAACATCTGCCTGACACACTCACTCACACCTTTCCTTCTCGCCTACCCAGGTTTGCGAGGCCAACCAGCGCTAAAGGAGGAAGCGAGTGCCACAGATCTACAGCAGTACCACAACTCTCGCCACGACGGCAGTCAACTTCTTAACTCTTCTTTGTTCCTTTGCTTTCTTTTCCTCAGGAGTGCAATTGTCAAGCAATAAAACGATCAGTAAGCATTGTTAGAGTTTTAAAACATCATAAGTGTTTTTTTGTTTATTTATCTTTACTTGAATGTATGTATGTGTATTTATTTCAGGCTGAGACTTCATGAGTTCACGAAGCTTCAGGGGTGCTGTCTTAAAGTCAGGGAGCTGTGTGTTGTGGCGAGCAAATTCATTGGTCTAAAAGAATTTAATTTGGTCCGATGTAAAGTTGAAGTGGACTAATTCAACATGTTCCAAGGGGTTAACTTCTTAAGGAGGTTCTTCCCGGGTGTGTCTCAGCGCTGCGTCTCCCCGGTGTGTCAGTACAGGTTGTTATGTTCCTTAATTTCCTGATGGAGTATAAAGGTTAGCTTGTTCTCTTGGCAAAAAACTTTTCGACAGTTTTTCTAAGGAGACCAATAAAAATGGTTTGCAAAATACAGTTTTAACAGAAATGGAGTTTCGTAATTGATGATGATAAGAATAATAGTAATAATTAATGACAACTGACATTGATAATAATAATTATGATAATAATTATGATTATAATAATTATAAAAATAGTAATAATAATAATAATAATAATAATAATAATAATAATAATAATAATAATAATAATAATAATAATAATAATAATAACAATAATAATAATAATAATAACAATAATAATAATGATAACATTAATGATGATAACAACAATAACAAATTAACAACAACAACAACATCATCATCATCAACAACAATAAAAACAAAAACAACAAAAACAACAACAACAACAACAACAACAAAAAAACAACAACAAAAACAACAACAATAAAAATAATAATAATAATAATAATAATAATAATAATAATAATAATAATAATAATAATAATAATAATAATTATTATTATTATTACACACACTCCCATCTCAACAAAGCCACGTCCTGGACCGTCACCGACACTCGGCACGCGCGTCACTCACCGGGGAGAACCCTGAACCTGTACCTGACGGAACCGGACTGTAATTGAATGAGGTGCATGAATTACAGATGCTAACGTTTATGTAGTCAAGGAGTGAAAGGTGTTTGAAAGTCCCGAGTGTTGGGTACTGGATCGTATTGATTAAACGCTTGAGAGAGAGAGAGAGAGAGAGAGAGAGAGAGAGAGAGAGAGAGAGAGAGAGAGAGAGAGAGAGAGAGAGAGAGAGAGAGAGAGAGAGAGAGAGAGAGAGAGAGAGAGTGGACAAAGGAAGCAGAATACATAGGTGCACTGAAACTCCCACATCCCCATTAATCTCTCACACACACACACACAGACACACACACACACGCACACAAAGACACACGATGGAAACAATAATAGTAGTGGTAGTAATAATAATAATAATAATAATAATAATAATAATAATAATAATAATAGTAATAATAATAATAGTAATAATAATAATAATAATAATAATAATAATAATAATAATAATAATAATAATAATAATAATAATAATAATAATAAAAATAATAATAATAATAACAACTACAACAACAACAACAACAACAACAACAACAACAACAAGAACAACAACAACAACAACAACAACAACAACAATAAATAAAGACACAAACAAATGCCCCGAACTGAAATAAGCTTGGCGGTCTGCTTTGTGCAGGAGATGAGAGGAGAGAGACCAGGACGACGACAAGGGATACCGAGGGAAGCTGTAGGAGGCTTGTCCTGCACTGCTTGTGTAACTAAAGGACGAGCGGCTGCGTGGAGCCGAGCCTGGCATCACTGGAAGGACGAAGGGGAAGCAACAGATGAATTTTGTTGTTGTTTTTGTTGTTGTTGTTGCTGTTATTATTATTATTATTATTATTATTATTTTTATTATGATAATTATTTTTATTTATTGTTATTATTATTATCATTACCACTGCTGTTGTTCTTACTATTACTTTTAATAATAATAATAAGAAGAATATTATTTTCATTACTATTATTATTATTATTATTATTATTATTATTATTATTATTATTATTATTATTATTATTATTATTATTTTTATTGTTGTTGTTGTTACTAGTACTACCACTACTACTACTACTTATTATAATAATAATAATAAAATTAATGATAATTATTATTATTGTAATTATTATCATCTTTGTCGTCATTGACATTCAGTTTCACAGCACACACACACACACACACACACACACACACACACACACACACACACACACACACACACACACACACACACACACACACACACACACAGACGTGAACAGCCGTTATCAGTTACATACATTTGCAGCGATAATCACGTGACCGAATGACGTCATCAGCCGAAATAAATAGTAGTAGTGTCTCGTCTCCTTATCTGTCCAGCCTTCAGAGTGAGGGAGCTCAGGTGAGTGTGAGTGTGTGTGTGTATGAGGAAGACAGAGTATAACGTTTCCAACACTCTGGCCCATATTCTGAAACACTGCTCTCTCACCACGGCTGTTTTTGAGGTCTACAGAATGATTCGTCAGGTTCCCAAGAGTGTTTCTCCTGTTAATAACGTAGAAATCTTGTTAAACTGTCACTAGAATAATAAAAATGCTTTATCCTCTCACCACGACTATTTTGAAAGTCCACAGAGATGATTAGTCAGGTTCCTAAGAGTGTCTTTCCTGTTAATAACGTAGAAATCTTGTTAATCTGTCACTATGACCAGAAAAATATCCTTAAAATGCTTTCGTCTCTCTCCACGACTATTTTCAAAGGCCACAGATGTGATTAGTCAGGTTCGTAAGAGTGTCTTTCCTGTTAATAACGTAGAAATCTTGTTAATCTGTCATTAGCACCGTAAAAGAAGCTTTTCCGTATGACTTTCTCGCAATGGGATTATACTTTTTCCTTTCAGATTCCTAACTTTCCTGGTAACTTCTGGAGAACATGAGGCACTTTATTCTGGTGTCGGCGGTGGTGGTGATGGTGGCAGTGATGCCCGGTGTAAAGGGTATGTACCTCTACTACTACTACTACTACTGCTACTGCTACTGCTACTACTGTTGTTACTGCTGTAACCACTTCAAATTCGTGTGTGTGTGTGTGTGTGTGTGTGTGTGTGTGTGTGTGTGTGTGTGTGTGTGTGTGTGTGTGTGTTTGTGTATAGGAAATATATATCTTAATATCAATATCTCCACCATAGCAATCCTGAGGTCACTTACATTTATCTAGGGAGGAGATTAGTAAACTTCTGAATGATTATTTTTTAACTGTCTTCACCCAGGAAAGCATGCAGGATATGCCAGATAGTGAACAGGTGTTTAGAGCAGACGAGAATGAGAAGCTGACAGATATTTCCATAACTAGGGAGATAGTGGAACAGGAGATAGATAGGCTAAAAAATTTCAAGTCACCAGGACCTGATGAAATATATCCCAGAGTACTTAAGGAATGTAAAGAGATTATTAGTGAGCCGTTAGTTTCTGTCTTTAGGAAATCACTGGAGTCGGGTGAGGTACCAGTAATGTGGAGGCAGGCTAATGTAGTACCCATCTTTAAGAAAGGATATAAAACTTTAGCGTCTAATTATAGACCTGTCGGCTTAACTTCAGTTGTAGGTAAAATGTTAGAGTCAATAATAGCGAGGAACATTAGGGAACATTTACACAAACATAATTTGATAAATCAGTCACAGCATGGCTTCACGAAGGGGAAGTCTTGCCTGACAAACTTGTTAAGTTTTTACAGTAAGGTGTATGAGGCAATAGATAATGGTGATAGTTATGATATCTTATATCTGGACTTTAGTAAAGCATTTGACAAGGTACCCCATCAAAGGCTCCTGAGAAAGGTTAGGGCACACGGGATAGATGGGAAGGTGTTAGGCTGGATAGGGTCATGGCTTGGTAACAGGCGACAGGGAGTGGTAATAAACGGCTCGAAATCCGAGTGGGGTCATGTAATTAGTGGGGTGTCACAGGGATCAGTATTAGGGTCATTGTTATTTCTAATCTATATCAATGACTTGGATAGTGGAATTAGTAGTGATGTTAGTAAATCTGCGGATGACACAAAGATAGGTAGATTAATTAGGTCAAAATCGGATGCCATCGCCTTGCAGGCAGACTTAGATAGATTGAATGAATGGACGGATAGATGGCAAATGCAATTTAATATAAATAAATGCAAAGTGCTTAGCGTAGGTAGAGGAAACCCACACAATAGGTACACATTAGACAACCAAACTCTGGTAGGTACAGGGTACGAGAAAGATTTAGGAGTTATAGTTAGCTCTGAACTCCGTCTAGGGAAACAATGCATAGAAGCCAGAAACAAGGCAAATAGGATACTAGGATTCATTTTTAGTAGTGTTAAAAGTAGAAGGACGGAAGTAATATTAAAGTTATACTCGGCGCTGGTCAGACCTCATCTGATAAAACAAAATAACTTTTCCTAAAACGTGGACTTTGCGTGTTTTTGAACTTATTACGTTCAAAAGCACCAACATGTATGGAAAGTACAATATATTGGGAAAAAAAAAAATATTATGACAGACGAATTTTGAGTGCTTTAGATCTTCTTAGCTGCAAAAGCATTAAAACGTATAAATATCACTCTATATGGAGAAGCGGAACAGCATGTGTGCCTTGAGTGTGCTTTTGAGTGCATGCAAAGCACCCTCAATGGTGAAACGAAACGACATTTCCAGAAACATGTCTTTCTTGTGTTTATTGGCATGTTAGCCAATGAAATGCTATATGGGAAATAAAAAAACATTACCAAAAACGTGTCTTTTCATTCTTTTTAAGCTAGTTACGTAACAAAACGCTTAAACGCATGCAAAACACTCTTAATGGAGAAACAGAATATCATTTTGAGTGTTTTTGAGTTTGTTACGTGCAAAAACACCAAAATGCATGTAAATTATCCTATATGGGAAAACGAAAGGAAATTATGTTAAAAGTGTATTAACAGTGTTTTTAAGCTTCTTAGGTATCAAAACGCGAAAAAGCCCTAATAGCTTTCTATATCGAAGAAAAAAAAAAACGTACATTTTGATATTTTTTTTTTTAATACCAAAACGCTAAAACGCATGCAGAGTTCCATATATGGAAAACGAAATGACATTACAAGAAACGTACCAAACCACAAAAAATGCACGCAAAGCACCCTTTGGAAAAACGAAACGACATTTCCAGAAACGTGTCTTTTAACTGTTTTTAAACGTGTTAGCCACCAAATCGCTAAAAAGAATAATACTACCAAAAACAAGAATTTAGAGTTTTTTTGAGTTTGTTACATAAAGAAACGCCAAAATCCATGCAAAATACCCTAAATTAGGAAACAAAAAGATATTTCAAGAAACGTGTATTATGAGAATTTTTGAGCTTAGGTATAAAATGCATGAGCAGTATTCTTTATGGAAAAAGAGAACAATTTTACCAAAATCTTGTAATTCGAATTTTTTTGTTAGGTGTCAAAATGCCAAAAAAACATGCAAAGCACACTATATGGGGAAATTATACGACTTTTCCAAAAAGGTGTCTTTTGATGCTAAAAAGCATGGCAAGCATACTATATAGGAAAAAGAAAACAACGTTACAAAAACATGTCTTTCGAGTATATATGAGTTAATTCCGCAACCAAAAGGCAAAAAAAAAAAAAAAAATGCTACATACCCTTTAATGAGAAACACAATAACTTTAGCAAAAACAAGTATTTTTTAAGTGTTTTTGAGCATGTTACGTCCAAAAACGCCAAAAAGCATTGAAAGTACCCTATATTGCTAAACAAAAAGACATTATGAAATATGTGTATTGGAAGTGTTTTCGAGTTCTTAGGTAAAATAACTCTAAAATAAATACGATGCAAAAAATAAGTAAATAAATAAATAAATAAATAAATAAATAAAATAAAAAAAATAAAAACTCAAAAGAAACGTTTTTCGTAATATTAGTCTGTTTATCTATATATAATGCTATTAAATTGTATTCGAGTTTTGGACACTAAGAAGCTGGAAAACATTCATAACACACTTTTCTCGTATTGTCTTTCCGTTATTAAATATAGGATATTTTGCATGAATTCACGCGTTTTGTTGTTCTTTTCTACATATAGAGTGTTATTGACCATTTTGTTAAGGAGCTCAATAACATTCATAATACACGTTTCTGGTAATCTCGTTATGTTTTACCATATTGGGTATATTTCATGCATTTTCCCCTTTCTGTACATAACAAGCTCAAAAACACTCATAATACATAGTTTTGATAATATTATTCTGTTTCTTCATAATTGGTGTTTTTTCATAAATTTTAGCGTTTAGGTACGCAAGAAGCTCGAAAACACACAAAAGACAACTTTTTTGGAGATGTTGTTTTTGTATTAAAAATAGGGGCTTTCCATGCATTTTAGCGTTTTGGTAACTAAAACACTCAAAAACCCTAAAAGACACGTTCCTGGTAATTTCGATTCGTTTTCCTATAGAGAGTGATTCACATGCATTTTACCGTTTTGGTACCTAACAATATACAAAGCAATCGAAAAACAAGTTTTTGGTAATGTTGTTCTCTTTGTTCATACAAGAGTGCTATTAAACGCGTTTTCGCGTTTTGGTATCGAACAAGCTCAAAACACTCCTAATACACGTTTCTCGTAATATCCTTTTGTTTACCTATATAGGGTACTTACTATGCATGCATTTTGGCATTTACGTACGTAAAAAAACACTCAAAATACTTGATTTTGGTAATGTAACTCTGCGTCTCAATTAGGGAGATTTTCCATGCTTTAAGCTTTTTCATAGGTAAATATCTCAAAACACTGAAAAAGGGACATTTTTGGTAATGATGATTTGTTTTCCCATATCGAGTGCTTTCCATGCCTTGCAGTGTTTTATAGTCTAACATGTACAAAAACACATAAGATACGCTCTTAAGGTCAGGAATATTCATAATACATGTTTCTTGTAATGTTCTTTTGTGTCCCAATATAGTGTGTGTTTTTTTTATGTATTTTAGATTTTTGGGGCCAAAAAAAAAAAAAAAAATGAAAAACACATCCGTTAATGTAGGTTCGTTTCTCCATATGCTTTATGTCGCTTTGGTACCTAACATTGTTAAAATACTAGAAGTGCACATTTTTGGTAATGTTCTTTTTCTATATATATATATATATATATATATATATATATATATATATATATATATATATATATATATATATATATATATATATATATATACATATATATAAGGTACATTCTATTCATACCTTTTAGAGTTTATGTACCTAAGAAGCTGAAACACACTTGAAATCCACAGTTCTCGTAATGTATTTTCGTTTTTTTTCATTGTTTTTGAGCTACTTATGTACCAAAACGCTATAACGCATGCAAAACATCTTTTTTGGAGGAACAGAATAACACTATCAAAAACAAATATTGCCAGTGTTTTAAATATTAACTAGTAAAACGCCAAAATTTATGCAAAATACCCTATTATTAGAGTTTTAGAGTATTAGAGTATTAGAGTTTTTGAGTTTATTAGGTACCAAGACACTAAAACGTATGAATAACACTCTATATGGAATATTTTGAGAGTAATCCACATTGTTAGGTACCAAATCTCAAAAAAAACGCAAGCAAAGCACCCTATATATGGATGTGCTTTTGGGAAGGAGTACTAGGCACCAAAACGCTTATGAGCATGGAAAGAACCCTATGTGTAAAAACAAAATATTTTCAAAAATGTGTCTTTTCAGTGTTTTTTCAGCTGAAAACATAACATTACCAAAAATATATATTTTGAGTATTTTATTTTATTTTTTTTAGCTTATTAGCTAAAATACAGCAAAATGCATTCAAAATATCCTATATGGTGAAACAAAACATAATTAACAGACGCGTGTATTTTGAGTAGGTAACGAAACGTTAAAACGAGGGAATAGCATTCTATATGAATGAAACTGAACATTCCAGAAAATTTGTTTTGCATGTTTTTTACATTGTTAGGTACCAAAACGCCAAAGTGTATGCAAAACACATTTTATTGAGAAATTAATCGACATTACTTGAAACTTGCCTTTTCAGTGTTTCTCAGCGGTTTATGCACAAAAGGCTAAAATGAATGGAAAGCAATCTATACTGGAATACAAAACAAAATTCCCCAAAACTTGTCTTTTGGGTATTTTTTATATCTTCTTACATATCATAATGCTAAAATGCAAGCAAAATACCCTTTATGGAGAAACAGAAACAGTATAAAACGGAAAAAAAAACGTGCATATTCAGTGTTTTGAGCTTCTTACGTACAAAAATGTCAAACGGTATTACAAGTGACGTGTATTACAAGTGTTTCTGAAATACGTAGGTACCAAAATGGTAAAACGTGTGAATAGCACTTTATAATTATAGAGGAACAAAAAAAAAAAAAATGCCAAAAACGTCTTTTTTGGAATACTTTTTTCTTTGTTATTTATCAAAACGGTAAATGTATGCAAAGCACCCTATATGGAGAAACGAAAGGACACTACGAGAAACATGATTTGTGAGTGTTTTTTCTTAGGGTTCTTAAGTACCAAAACTCAAAAATGCGTCAATAGCACTCTATATGGAGGAACAAAACATTACCAAAAACGTTTGTTTTTAATGTTTTTCACATTGCTAGTTACCAAAGCGCCAAAACGCATGCAAAACACTCTATTTGGAAAAATAAAACACATTATCAGAAATCTGTCTTTTAATTCTATAGAGTAACAGAATAACGTTACAAAAAAAACTTGTATTTTGACTGTTTTTCCTATTAATAGGTAGCAAAAGGCAAAAATGCATTCAAAGCATTCTTTATATGGAAACGAAATGGCAATAGTAGAACCGTGTCTTTTGAGTTTTTTATGTTAGGCACCATAACGCTAAAGCATTAACAAAACATTAACAGAAACGTGTCTTTTGTGTTTTTAAGCTTCTCCCATACCAAAACGCTCAAACGCAGGCAGAACACCTTTTACAAAAAAAAGAGTATTACCAAATTCGTGGATTTTTAGTGTTTTTTAACCTCTTACGTAGAAAAACGCCAAAATTCAAGCAAAGAACCCGATATAGGAAGCAAACCAATATTATAAGAAATATGTATTATAAGTGTTTCTTAGCTTCTCAGGTGCAAACGCTAAAATGGGTGTATATCACTTAAAAGAGAGAAGCAGAACAATATTACCAAAAACGATTTTTTTTTATATTTTTCATATATATTGTTAGGTACCAAAACGCCAAAATGCCTGCAAATTACCTTATACGGGGAACCGAAAGTACATTATGAGAAACGTGTATTATGAGTGCTTTTGAGCTTTTTAGGTACCAAAACTCTAAGGCGCATGAATAGCTTTTTTTTATAAAGAAAAACAGAATAATATTACCAAAAAATGAGTGTATTAAATGTTTGTCACATTCTTAGGTACCAAAACACCAAAATACATTCAAAGGGTCTTTATATGGGAAAAGGAAAAGACATTACTAGGAACGTGCTTTTTCAGTTTTTTTTTCAGCGTTTTAGGAAGCAAATGTAAAAACGCATTGATATCACCATTTTAGGAATGAAAACCACTAAAAACTTGTGTTTTCAGTGCTTCTGAGCCTCTTACGTGCCAAAACGCTAAAATGTACCCAAACATGCTTTATGGAGAAAGAGAAAAACAGTGAAAATTTGTATTTTGAATAATTTTGAGGTTGTTTGGTGCAGAAACAGGAAAAAAAAAAAAAATGAATGTAAAGTTCCCTACATGGTGAAACTAAATTATTTTACCAGAGAAGTGTATGATGTTTTTTTTTTTTTAATTCTTGTGTACCAAAACGCTAAAACGCGTGAAACACACTCTATATGGAGAAACAGAACTAAAAAAAAAAAAACGCGTGTTCTGAGGTACCAAAAATTGTTAGGTACCAAAATGCCAATATGCATGCAAATCAATTTATATGGTGAAACTAAACGAATATAAGAGAAACCTGCCTTTTTATTTATTTTTTTTTTTTCAGCGTTATAACAATTAAAACGTTAAAATGCTTAGAATGCACTCTTTATTGAAATAAAAAACAATGTTATCAAATATTTTTTTTGTGTATTATTTGTGGGGGGGTTTCACTAACGAATACGCTAAAATACATGCAAAACTCCCTTTATGAAGGAACAAAATAATATTACCGAAAATATGTATTTTGAGTAATTTTAAGCATGTTAGAAAGAAAAACGGCACAATACATGCAGAATACCCGATATGGTGAAACAAAACATAATCACCAGAAGCGAGTATTATGAGTATTGTTGACCATATGTAACAAAACGTTAAAATGCGTTAATAGCACTCTATATGTTAAAAAAAGAACATTATCAAAAACGTGTGTTTTTAAGCTTCATCATTTTCAAAACGTTAAAACGTATGTAAAACAGCTTTTTATAAACAAGAAGAATAATATATGGTGAAACAAAACATTACCAAAAATGTGTATTTTGAGTGTTTTTTTTTTTTTTTACAATATTAGGTACCAAGACATTAAAATACAAGCAAATCACTCTAAGTGTGGAAACGCAACGCCATTGCCAGAAACTTATCTTTTATTGTTTTTGAGCGTTTTATGTACCAAAAGACTAAAATGCATAGAATGCATTGGAATATAGAACAACATTTACAAAAAGGAGTCTTTTGCGTGTTTTTGGGCATCTTACGTATCAAAACCATAGAACGCATACAAAACACACGTTATAGAGAAACAATATAGCATAAAAAAAAATGTGTACTATGAGTGTTTTTGGGCTTAAGTACAAAAACAACAAAATACAGGCAAAATACCCTATATAATGGAACAAAACTACTCGTATATAACCAGAAGCATATATTATGAATATTATTGACCTCCTTAATTAACAAAACGCTAAAACGCGTGAATAGCATTCTATATAAATTATAGAAACAAATCATCATTACCAAAAACGTGTGTTTTGAATGTTATTCACATTGTTACGTAGGAAAACGCCAAAATTTATGCAAATTGCCCTATATTGAATAACGAAAAAAACATTACAAGAAACGTTTATTATAAGTGTTTTATAGCTTTTAGGTAACAAGATGCAAAAGACGCTTTAATAGCACCCAGTATAGAGAAACAGAACATTACCATAAAAGTGTATATTAAGTGTTTTTTTTTTTTTCTTAATTGGTAGGTACCAAACTACCGAAATTGGGTAAAATATAAAAAAAAAACTTTTGTTTTGAGTGTTTATGAGCATCTTAGGCTTCAAAGCACAATATGAGAGAACCAAACATTACGAAGAAAAAAAAAACGTGACTTTTGAGTGGTTTTCAGCTTCTTACGTACCAAAACAGTAAAACGCATGCAAAACACCCTTTATGGAGCAAGAATATGAAATTACCGAAAAGGAAGTATTTTTAGAGTTTTTATTCTTGTTACATACAAAAATGCCAAAATTCATGGAAAATACCCTACATACGGTAGCGAAAGAACATTAATGAAAATGTGCATTAAGGGTACTTTTGAACTTATTAGATAGCGAAGCGGTTAGACAGTGAATGGCATTCTATATGGAGAAACACATTAAGATATTCAAAAAAGGTGTATATCTAGTGTTATCACAATGTTAGGATTAAAACGACAAAATGCATGTAAACACACTCCTCTATGATAAAATAAAAAACACATATCCAGAAACATCTCCTTTGAGTATCTTTTGGAGCGTGTATTTTGAAACGAAAGGACATTTCCAGAAACATGTCCTTTGAGTGTTTACGGTCGTGTTAGGCGCCATAACGTTAAAAGGCATAGTAAGTACCATATTTTTTTTTTTTTTTTTTTTTTTATGTAGGAAGGATACTGGCCAAGGGCAACAAAAATCTAATAAAAAAAAATGCCCACTGAAATGCCAGTCCCTAAAAGGGTCAAAGCAGTGGTCAAAAATTGGTGGATAAGTGTCTTGAAACCTCCCTCTTGAAGGAATTCAAGTCATAGGAAGGTGGAAATACAGAAGCAGGCAAGGAGTTCCAGAGTTTACCAGAGAAAGGGATGAATGATTGAGAATACTGGTTAACTCTTGCGTTAGAGAGGTGGACAGAATAGGAGTGAGAGAAAGAAGAAAGTCTTGTGCAGCGAGGCCGCGGAAGGAGGGGAGGCATGCAGTTAGCAAGATCAGAAGAGCAGTTAGCATGAAAATAGCGGTAGAAGACAGCTAGAGATGCAACATTGCGGCGGTGAGAGAGAGGCTGAAGACAGTCAGTTAGAGGAGAGGAGTTGATGAGACGAAAAGCTTTTGATTCCACCCTGTCTAGAACAGCAGTATGAGTGGAACCCCCCCAGACATGTGAAGCATACTCCATACATGGACGGATAAGGCCCTTGTACAGAGTTAGCAGCTGGGGGGGTGAGAAATACTGGCGGAGACGTCTCAGAACACCTAACTTCATAGAAGCTGTTTTAGCTAGAGATGAGATGTGAAGTTTCCAGTTCAGATTATAAGTAAAGGACAGACCGAGGATGTTCAGTGTAGAAGAGGGGGACAGTTGAGTGTCATTGAAGAAGAGGGGATAGTTGTCTGGAAGATTGTGTCGAGTTGATAGATGGAGGAATTGAGTTTTTGAGGCATTGAACAATACCAAGTTTGCTCTGCCCCAATCAGAAATTTTAGAAAGATCAGAAGTCAGGCGTTCTGTGGCTTCCCTGCGTAATATGTTTACCTCCTGAAGGGTTGGACGTCTATGAAAAGACGTGGAAAAGTGCAGGGTGGTATCATCAGCATAGGAGTGGATAGGACAAGAAGTTTGGTTTAGAAGATCATTAATGAATAATAAAAAGAGAGTGGGTGACAGGACAGAACCCTGAGGAACACCACTGTTAATAGATTTAGGAGAAGAACAGTGACCGTCTACCACAGCAGCAATAGAACGGTCAGAAAGGAAACTTGAGATGAAGTTACAGAGAGAAGGATAGAAACCGTAGGAGGGTAGTTTGGAAATCAAAGCTTTGTGCCAGACTCTATCAAAGGCTTTTGATATGTCCAAGGCAACAGCAAAAGTTTCACCAAAATCTCTAAAAGAGGATGACCAAGACTCAGTAAGGAAAGCCAGAAGATCACCAGTAGAGCGGCCTTGACGGAACCCATACTGGCGATCAGATAGAAGGTTGTGAAGTGATAGATGTTTAAGAATCTTCCTGTTGAGGATAGATTCAAAAACTTTAGATAAGCAGGAAATTAAAGCAATAGGACGGTAGTTTGAGGGATTAGAGCGGTCACCCTTTTTAGGAACAGGTTGAATGTAGGCAAACTTCCAGCAAGAAGGAAAGGTAGATGTTGACAGACAGAGCTGAAAGAGTTTGACTAGGCAAGGTGCAAGCACGGAGGCACAGTTTCGGAGAACAATAGGAGGGACCCCATCAGGTCCATAAGCCTTCTGAGGGTTTAGGCCAGCGAGGGCATGGAAGACATCATTACGAAGAATTTTAATACGAGGCATGAAGTAGTCAGAGGGTGGAGGAGAGGGAGGAACAAGCCCAGAATCGTCCAAGGTAGAGTTTTTAGCAAAGGTTTGAGCAAAGAGTTCAGCTTTAGAAATAGATGTGATAGCAGTGGTGCCATCTGGTTGAAGTAGAGGAGGGAAAGAAGAAGAAGCAAAGTTATTGGAGATATTTTTGGCTAGATGCCAGAAATCACGAGGGGAGTTAGATCTTGAAAGATTTTGACATTTTCTGTTAATGAAGGAGTTTTTGGCTAGTTGGAGAACAGACTTGGCATGGTTCCGGGCAGAAATATAAAGTGCATGAGATTCTGGTGAAGGAAGGCTTAAGTACCTTTTGTGGGCCACCTCTCTATCATGTATAGCACGAGAACAAGCTGTGTTAAACCAAGGTTTAGAAGGTTTAGGACGAGAAAAAGAGTGAGGAATGTACGCCTCCATGCCAGACACTATCACCTGTTATGCGCTCAGCACACAAAGACGGGTCTCTGACACGGAAGCAGTAGTCATTCCAAGGAAAATCAGCAAAATACCTCCTCAGGTCCCCCCAACTAGCAGAGGCAAAACGCCAGAGGCACCTTCGCTTAGGGGGATCCTGAGGAGGGATTGGAGTGATAGGACAAGATAAAGATATGAGATTGTGATCGGAGGAGCCCAACGGAGAAGAAAGGGTGACAGCATAAGCAGAAGGATTAGAGGTCAGGAAAAGGTCAAGAATGTTGGGCGTATCTCCAAGACGGTCAGGAATACGAGTAGGGTGTTGCACCAATTGCTCTAGGTCATGGAGGATAGCAAAGTTGTAGGCTAGTTCACCAGGATGGTCAGTGAAGGGAGAGGAAAGCCAAAGCTGGTGGTGAACATTGAAGTCTCCAAGAATGGAGATCTCTGCAAAAGGGAAGAGGGTCAGAATGTGCTCCACTTTGGAAGTTAAGTAGTCAAAGAATTTCTTATAGTCAGAGGAGTTAGGAGAGAGGTATACAGCACAGATAAATTTAGTATGAGAATGACTCTGTAGTCGTAGCCAGATGGTGGAAAACTCGGAAGATTCAAGAGCGTGGGCACGAGAGCAGGTTAAGTCATTGCGCACATAAACGCAGCATCCAGCTTTGGATCGAAAATGAGGATAGAGAAAGTAGGAGGGAACAGAAAAGGGGCTACTGTCAGTATGTAAGGAAAATTTTATTTATTTATTTTTTTCTATTTATATGCCAAAACGCATGCAAAACACCTTTTATAAATAGAATATTTTTTTATTTAAACGTGTATTTTAAGGATTTTTGAGCTTGTTACATTCAAAAGCACCAAGATGTATGGAAAGTATATTATATGGGGAAACAAAAGAACATTACAACAAACGAATTTTGAGAGCTTTAGAGCTTCTTAGATACTGAAACGATAAAACGCATATCACTTAATGTGGAGAAACAGATTATGTGTGCTTTGAGTGTTTTTCACATTGTTAGATACCAGAACAGCAAAATGCATGCAAAGCACTCTCTATGGTGAAACGAAACGACATTTCCAGAAATATATCTTTCGAGTGTTTATTGGAGTGTAAGTTAGTAAAATGTTGAAAATCATTGAAATTAACCTACATGAGAAAACATTACCAAAAACGTCTCTTTTCATTGGTTTTAAACTACCAATTACCAAAACGCTTAAACGCAAGCAAAGCACACTTTAATGGAAAAAATAGAATAACATTATTTTATTATTTTTATTTATTTATTTTTTTTAGATTACGTGCAGAATTACCAGAATGCATGTAAAGTACCCAATATGGGAAAACAAAAGGAAATTACGAGAAACATGTATTAACAGTGTTTTAAGCTTCTTAGGTACCAAAACGCGAAAAAGCCATAATACCTTTTTGTATCGAGAGAAAAAAAAAAAAAGATTCATTACCAAAAAAACATATTTTGAGTTTTTTTTTTCTTATTTTAGTTACCAAAACGCCAAAATGCATTGAGAGTTTCCTATATGGGAAAATGAAATGACATTACAAGAAACACATCTTTTAAATGTTTTTTTGTGGATGTTAGACAACAAAACGCTGAAAAAAAACAAGGAGACCACACTATATGAGAAAAAATAAAACAATATTATCAAAAACGTGTGTTTTGAGCATTTTTGCGCTACTTGCGTACCAAAACGCTAAAGCGCATGCTAGGCACTCTTTTATAGAGAAATAGAGTAACATTACCAAAAACAAGTACTTTGAGTGTTTTTGAGCATGTTACACAGAACCCGAAAATGACTGGAAAGTACCTTATTGGGAAAAAAAGGGATATTACAAGAAATGTGTATCATGCGATATTTAAGCATCTTATGTACAAAATCTCGAAAATGCATGAAAAGCACTCTATATGGAGAAAAAAACATAATTACCATAAACGTGTATTTTGAGTGTATTTTACATTCCTGGGTCCGAAAAAAAAACATCAAAATGCAAGCAAAGAAGAGCAAACGATATTTTCACATGTTTTAGCATAACGCTAGAAAAAAAAAAGAAAAAAAAAATGGAAATCACCTTATATGGGAGAACGAGATAGCATGACAAGAAATATCTTTTTTTTTTCATCGTTTTTAGCTACATAGGTACCAAAACGCTAAAACACATAGAAAACCAGCCTTTATGGAGAAACATAATAAAATTGTAAAAAAAAAAACAAGTATTTTGAGTGTTTTTGAGCTTGTTACGTACAAAAACACCAAAATGTATGCTAAGTACTCCATATGGGTAAACAAAAGACATTCTGAGGAACGTGTATTATGAGAATTTTTGAGCTTCTTAGGTACCAAAACGCTTAAAAGCACAAATAGCACTGTATATCGAGAAACAGAACAACTTTACGTAAAACGTGTATTTTGAGTGTTTTTTTTTTTCACATCGTTAGGTACCAAAACGCTATAACGCATGCAAAGCTTCCTATTATGGGGAAAATAAGCGACATTAACCGAAACATAATTTCGGAGTGTTTTTTTTTTTTTTTTTTTTTTTTTAGCGTGTTAGGCACCAAAACGCAAAAAAGCATGGAAATCACTGTATATAGGGATACAAAAAAAAAAAAAAAAAAATAGATAAATAAAAACGTGTACTTTGAGTGTTATTAAATTTCTTACGTACCAAAACGCTAAAAACGCATGCAAAACACATTTTATGGAGAAACAGAAAAAAAGGGAACAAGTATTTTGAGTGTAATTGAGCTTGTTACGTACAAAAACGCAAAAATGCATGCAAAGTACATTATATAGGGAAAGAAAAGTACATTAAGAGGGATGTGTATTATAAGACTTTATGAGCTTCTGAGGTACCAAACCACTAAAACATATGACATTTCTCTGTATGGAGAAGCAAAACAACATTTCCAAATATGAACATTTTGAACGTTTTCACCTTGTTAGGTACCAAAACTCCAGAATGCTTGCAAATCTCTATATATGGGTAAACAAAAACGACTTTTAAAGAAACTCGTCTTTTGAGTGTTTTTAAATGTCTTAGGTACGAAATCACTAAGAAATATGAAAATCACCCTATATGGGAACACAAAACATTACCAAAAACGTGTCTTTTAAGTGATTTTCATCTTTTTGGGTTCTAAAACACTAAAACGCATGCAAAACTCTCTTTTAAGGATAATAACAATGACATAAAGCAAAAAATGCATGCAAAGCATCCTATATGTGGAGAAACAGGTCATTACTAAAAACGTGGATTTTGAGTGTCTTTCACATTTTTAGACATGAAAACGCCAAAATGCATGCAAAGACCCTTATGTGTGGAAACGAAAAGACATTACAAGAAGTGTATATTGCTATTTTTATTTTTTTCTATGGTAGACACCAAAACGCTGAAAAGCATAGAAAGCATCGTATATGTGAATAAAAAACAAAAAAAAGTGTTTACAGTGGTTGTCAGCTTACGTACCAAAACCCTAAAACGCATGGAAGAAACAACATAACTTAACCAAAAAACAAATTATTGAACTTGTTATATACAAAAAACGCCAAAAGCATACAAAGTACTCTATATAGTAAACCGAAAGGACATTACGAGACATTAGTATTATGAATGTTTTTTTGTTTTGTTTTTTTGGAGATTCTTAGGTACCGAAACGCAAAAAGACGCATAAATATTGCTGTTAATTGAGAGAAAGAACATTACTAAAAATGTGTATTTTAAGTGTACTTCGCATTGTTAGGTAACGAAAAGACAAAATGCATGGAAAGTATTATATAAGGGGAAAAGAACCGATATTTCTAGAAACATGTGTTGCTAAGTGATTCAGAGAGTGATAGGCACTACAACGCTAAAAAGCATTGGAAGCAACCTATATGAGAAAAGAAAACATTACGGTAAACGTGTCTTTCTTTGTAATTTTTAACTACTTACCAAAACGCTAAAGCGCATGAAAAACATGCAATGGATTTATAATGTAAAATACTCTATATAATATAGTGAAACAAAAAAGCATTACGAGAAACATGTATTATGAGTGTTTTCTGGGCTTTTTACGTACCAAAATGGGAAAATGCGTTAATACCACTGTATATGGAGAAATAGAACAACATCTTTAGTCGCCATAACGCTAAAAGTTATGCAAAGCACCATATATTGATAATTGAAACGAGACTTGCAGAAACGTGTCTTTTGAGAGTTTATGAGCATGTTAGCCATAAAACAGTGAAATCATGGTCAAATCATGGTAAGCAATCTATATGGGAAACAGGAAATATTACCAAAAACTTGTCTTTTTGAATGTTTTTAGCTACTTACATACCAAAACACTAAAATGCATGTAAAACAATCTTTATAAAGGGAATAACATGACCCCGAAAAAAGTATTTTGAATATTTTAGAGCCTTTTACGTAAAAAAAAAAGAAGCCAAAATACATGGAAAATGCACAATATGAAGACAAGTCATAAAGAGAAACGTGTATTATGAGAGTCCTTGAGGTTCTTTGCAATCAAAACGCTTTAACGCATGAATAGCACACTACATGGAGATACAAAGCAACATTACGAAAAACGTTTGTTTTCACTAGTTTTCACATTGTTAGGTACCCTTTGCGCAAAATGATTGTAAAGCCTCCTATATGGTGAAACAGAATGACATTACCAAAAATGCTTTTCTTCATTATTTTGAGTGAAGTAAAAACAACAACAGCTTGAAATTTACCTTGTATAGGAAAACAAAACAATATTACAAAAAAAATTTTATGTATTTTTAGTGTTTTACAACTTCTTACGTACCAAAACGCTAAAAACGCAAGCAAAATATACTACAAACAGGAACAGAAAAACAATGCAAAAAAAAAAAAAAGAATTTTGAGTGTTTTGAGTTTCTTACGTAAAAAAAAATCCCTATATGCATGCAAATTACAGGAAAATGAAAAGCCATGAGGAGAAACGTGTATTATAAGTATTTTTGAACTATTTAGGCACTGAAACGAAAAATGATCAGTACTTTACATCGCAAAACCGAACATTACAAAAACGTGTATTTTGAGTGTATTTCACATTTTGATGTACCAAACGCCAAAATGCTTGCAAAGCACACTATATGTAGAAAGGAAACGAGATTTCCACAAGCATGTATTTTCAGCGTTTATGAGCACACTATGCATCAAAACGCTAAAAAGTATGGAAATCGACTTATATGGGAATACAAAAAAAAAAAATATATATACTCGTATATATATACTCGTATATATATATATATATATATATATATATATATATATATATATATATATATATATATATATATATATATATATATATATATATATATATATATATATATATATTAAGAAAAACGTTTCTTTTGAATGTTCTTGAACAGGTTACGTACAAAAACGAAAAAGGCTAGCTAAATTCCCTTTATTGAAAAATAGAATAATATTATAAAAAAAAAAGTATTTGAGTGTATTTGAGTTTGTTACGTACAAAAACGCAGAAATGCATGGAACGTATCGTATATGGGGAAAGAAAACATTACGAGGAATGTATATTATGAGAGATTTTAAGCTTCTTAAGTACCAAAACGTGAAAACGCATGAATAGCACATTATATGATGAAACAGAACAACGTTACCAAAAACGTGAATTTTCATTGTATTTCAGATTGTTAGGTACCAGAACGCCAAAATGTAAGCAAAGCACCCTATATTGAGAAAGGATATTAAAGTTTCAGAAAAGTGTATTTTGATTTGAACGTACTTGAGACCAAAATAATAATAAGCAAGAAAAGCACTCTAAGGGAAAACAAAACATTATTAAAAACGTCTCTTTGCAATGTTTTGACCTACTTACGTAACAAAACGCTAAAACTCAAGCAAAACACTCTATACCAGGGGTTCTTAACCGGGGGTATCCATACCCCTTGGGGATATGGGAACCAAAGGCCGGGGGTCTGGGACTCGATTTCTGAGTACTGGTAGTTTCCCCCTCTGCAGTGCGCTGCGCGCGCTACCCTACATGACGGCGGTTGACTCTTTCCAGTGTTTTAAATTTGGCCGTTGTCATCAGTTGTCAGTTGAGCTGTTGGCGTCGTGGAGAGAAGATTATTTTTTCCGTCCATCTCTTATTCACATTTTCATGTGAGTGTTTCTATATTTCTGTTATACATTGTGTGTGTGTGTGTGTGTGTGTGTGTGTGTGTGTTTGCTACACTATATTGCTAACGGGAGTTAGATCTCACGCTGTAGTAGCATATATATATATATATATATATATATATATATATATATATATATATATATATATATATATATATATATATATATATCTTTTATTTATTTTATTATATAATTATGTGTTTATATTGTAGTACGAACAGTGTTATCTCTGTTGTGTTTGACAGTTTTTATTCTTTTTCTTTTCACAGATTTGATGGAAAATGTCGTCTGTCAAAAAAAGGAAATGGAATGCTCCAGGAAAACCTCTTCTGGAAGCCTCCTACAAAGTTTCGTACATGATTGCCAGAGAAAAGAAGCCCCACATAATAGGGGAGACCCTCGTAAAACCTTGTGCGCTGGAAATGGCAAAAATTGTGCTGGGAGAGGAGGCCGCGAAGCAACTAAGTCAGGTCTCCTTGTCGAACGGCACTGTACGCCAGAGAATTAAAGACATGAGTGAAGACATAACAGCCCAAGTTGTCAACGAGATTAAACAAAGTCCTGCAAAAATCAGCATGCAGATCGATGAATCAACGGACGTGGCAAACCACAGTCAATTGCTTGTATTTGTACGATATGTACATGAAAAGAACATCAAGGAAGAGTTTTTATTTTGTGAAAGACTCGAAACAACGACCAAAGCAGTTGACATATTCAAACTGATCCAATCTTTTTTTGATCACCATGAGCTGTCATGGGATTTGATTGGGTATATTTGTACGGATGGCGCTCCTGCCATGATTGGCAAAAATCTGGATTCATTGCTATGATCAAGGAGAAAGCTCCACATGTGCTCACCACACACTGTGTTCTACATCGCCGAGCTCTGGCATCCAAAACATTGCCAAAGAAACTTAAAGAGGCGATGAGAATAGTTGTGCAAACAGTCAACTTTATTCGTGAACGTGCATTGAATCAGAGGCTGTTTAAAAAATTATGTGACGAGATTGGAGCGTAACACGGAGTGTTGCTGTACCACACAGAGGTACGTTGGCTGAGTCGTGGCAGTGTTTTCACACATGTAGTGGAACTTCGCGATGAAATTCTCGAATTTCTGAAGCATCAACACTCACCTCTAGCAAATAATTTTGAAGATGAGCAGTTTATTGTTAGCCTGGGTTATTTGGCTGATATTTTCAGTCTTCTCAATGATCTGAACACATCAATGCAGGGAAGGGATGTGGACATCATTCAAGCCAGAGGAAAAGTTGTTGCATTCACAAGGAAATTACCTATCTGGAGTCGCCGCGTTGAAAGCGGAAACCTGGCAAACTTTCCAATCCTTGACAATATCCTTATTAGAGATGGTAAAAAACTATCTGTAGAAATAATTCAAGAAGTCAAGAATCATTTGGAAGTTCTAAGTACAAATTTTGAGGGTTACTTTTCAGATATTGATGATCTTACCATGGAATCGAGTTGGATACTAAATCCTTTCTCATTTGATATATCAAGAATGAGTGATAACGATTTATCAAAGGATGATTTCATTGAATTCCAAGAGAACCCAAGAAAAAAAGCTGATTTCGAAAGGGCTGGGATGGATGTCAAGCAGTTTTGGTGTGAACAAATCTCTGCTTACCCAAGTTTGGCAATTAGGGCAATGCATGTTTTGGTTCCCTTCACAACTACGTATCTCTGTGAAACAGGCTTCTCTGCATTATTAAATATGAAATCAAAGTGGAGAAATCGACTTGATGTGTCAGATGACATGCGAATAGCTTTGTCAGTAACTGTACCACGATTCCATGCTTTGATAGCACAAAAACAACAGCAAATATCTCACTAGATTAGTAAAAGTCTGTTTCATGTAGTCGAGGTAATAAAAACTTGCACATTTATGTTGTTCTTTTTTGTGTAATAAAACGAAACTATAACTTTATTAATTTTGCTTTCAGTAAAAAAAATATAATAAATTATCAATGGTTGTTTTTATGTAGTCGAGGTACTAAAAACTTGCATACTTATGTTTTGTTCTTTCTTACAAATAAAATGGAACTATAACTTTATCAATTTTGCTTTCAGTAAAAAAAATAAATAAATAAATAAAATTATCAATGATTATGTTTTTATGTAGTCGAGGGACTAAAAACTTGCACATTTACATTTTTTTTGCAACTTGCACATTTTTTTTTTGATTAAACGGAACTATAACTTTATTAATTTTGCTTTCAGTAAAAAAAATAATAAAATTATCAATGGTTATGTTTTTTTCCTAGTAATCCGTATCTAAAGTACAGTAAATTCAAGCGATTGAAATACTCGTATCTGGAAGACACTGGCAAATAATAGGATTGGTTATAATTATTAGAACAGTCAAGTGAAGAGGGTATGGGACCATATTCGACAATACATTGGGGGTATGGAACCATCAAAAGGTTAAGAATCCCTGGTCTATACTGAAACCAGAAAAAAAAAAAACACCAAAAAGAAGTAATTTGAGAGTATTTGATCATGTTACGTACAAACACATTAAAATACATGAAAAATACCCTATATTAGAAAACGAAAGGATATTACAAGAAAAGTGTATTGTGGGTGAGCTTAAGTTTCTTAGTTACCAAAACAATAAAACGCATGGATATCACTGGAAATGGAGAAACAGAAAAACATTACCAAAAACATGCATTTTGAGTATATTTCTCTTTGTTAGTTGCCATAACGCCAAAATACATTTAAATCACCTTATATTGTGAAAGTAAACGTTTCTTGTAACATGTCTTTTGCGTGTTTATGAGCGTGTTAGGCACCAAAACTTTAAAAAAGCATGCAAAACACCCTATATGGGAAAAGAAAAAAAATACCCAAACCGTGTTTTTTGAGAGTATTTTTTATTTTTTTAGCAACCTACCTACCAAAACACTAAAACGCATGTAAAACACCCTTAATGGAGAAACACAATAACATTACAAAAAAAAAAAAAAGAGTGTGTTTAAGATTCTTAAGTACAAAAAAAAAAAAAAAAAAATCAAAATGCACGAAAAATATGCTACATGAGAAAACGAAAAGACATTATGAGAAACATATGATAATAGTGTTTTTGAGCTTCTTAGGTACCAAAACGATAAAGACGCATAAATAAGCACTCTATATAGAGAAACAGAATAATATTACCAAAAACGTGTATATTGAATGTATTTCACTTTGCTGAGTAACAGAACGCCGAAATACATACAAAGCATCTTCTGTAGGGTAAGGAAAAGACATATACGAAAAAGTGTTTTTTGAATGTCATTAAAAACGATAAAAATTATTGGAAAACACTCTATATGGGAAAAGAAAATTAAGATTACCCCCAAAAATCTTCTTTCAATGTCTTTAAGCTACTTCCGTACCAAAATGCAAGATTTTTTGGAAAATATCCTTTATACAAAAACAAAATAATAATACTTGTAAAGCTCAATATATAGAGGAACGAAATGACATTACAAGACACGAGTCTTTTAAGGGTTTTTGAACGTAGTAGGAGCCAAAATGAAAAAAAAGCATCAACCTTTACGGGAATACAAAACATTACGAAAAACATGTATTGTGTTTTGAGCTTATTACGTGTTTCTCACCTTATTACGTACAAAAACGCCAAAATGCAAGCAGAGTACCGTATACGTGGAATCGAGACTTTATGAAAAACGTGTATTATAAGTACTTTGAGCTTCTTCGGTACCAAAACGCTAAAACACTTAAATCTTACTCTATATGAGGAAACAACATTATCAAAAACGTGTGTTTTCAGTGTATTTTTCAGTGGTTGCTTCAAAAATGCCAAAATGCATTCAATGCACCAATGCAAAAAAAAAAAGAAAAAAAAAAAGGTTTTGTAAGTGCTTCTGAACTTGTTATTCACTAAAAGGCTAAAAATCATAGAAAGGACCTTATATGGGAAAATCAAGCATCTTTCAGAGAAACATCTCTTCTGTGTGTTTTTGTGCTTCTTACAAAAAGCAAAAACGTACATAAAATATTCAATATTGTGAAAAAATAACATTACAAAAAAAGTTACGTAAAAAAACGCTAAAATGCATAGAAAGCACCGTATAAGAGGAAATGAAACATTAAAAAAAAAAGCGCGTTTTTTTTTTTTTTTTATGTTTCTGAGCGTGTTAGGCACTTAAGTCACCAGAAAGCATGAAATTCACCTATATGGGAATACACAACAACTTTACGAAAAACGTGTCTTTCGATTTTTCTTTTTTTTTTTACTTTTTACGTACCAAAACGATAAAACGCATACAAAACACCCTTAAAGGAAAAACAAAATAACATTACCAAAAACTAGCATTTTTTTTTTTTTTTTTAGCAAAGTTTCCTATATGGGGAAACGAAGGGAGATTACCTGAGACGTGTATTATGAGTGCTTTTGAGCTTTATAGGTACCAAAATGCTAAAACGCATGAATAGCTATATGGACAAAGAGAGCAACATTACCAAAAAAAATGTGTATTTTGAGTGTATTTCACAATAAATGCCAAATTGCAAGCAATACACCGTATGTGGAGAAAATCAAACGGTAATTCAAGAAAAGTGTCATTTGAGTGCTATGAGCTAAAAAGCATGGAGATCACTCTATATTGGATTAAAAGATATTACAAAAATCATGTCTTTTGAGAGTTTTTGAGCCTTTTACGTACCAAAAAGTTAAAACGCTTGCAAAACACCCGTTTTGAAGAATAAAAAATAAAATACCAAAAACGAGAATTTTGGATAATTTTAAGCTCATCACGTGCAAAACACACACAAAAAAAATGCATACAAACTAACCTAAATGGAGAAACGATAAGACATTAGAAAAACGTGTATGATGAGTGTTTGAGCTTCTTAGCTACCTAAATGCTAAAACGCATGAGTAACTTGAGGTTCTTAGGTACCAAAACATAAGCAATATAGGTAACGAAACAGAATCTTATACTGAGAAACAACATTAACAAAGACGTTTATTTTTATTTTTTTTCACATTGTTATGTACCAAAACGCCAAGAAGCGAAGCACTCTATATATGGAAAAGAAATAACATTACCAGTGACGTGTCATTTGTGTGTTTTGAGTGCGTTAGGCTCAAAAACGTTAAAAGCATGGAAAGCACTATATATTCTTACGTACCAAAACTCTAAACTACATGCAAAATACATTTTATAGGTAAACAATAAGAACAGGAAAAAAACAGGAAAAGGAACGTCAAAATATACGCATATGATGAAAAAAATGATATCAGGAACGTGTATTATAAGTGTTATTCAGATTCTTAGATAACAAAAGACACGTGAAAGCAATCTACATGGAGAAACAGAACAATATTACCAAAAACGTGCATTTTTCATAACGTTAGTTACCAAAAGGACAAAATGTATGGAGAACACTGCATGTAGGGTAACGAAACAACATTACCAGTGACATGTGTTTTTAATGTTTTTGAGTGTTTTAAACACCAAAACGATAAAATGCATGGAAAGCACCCTATACTGAAATACAAAAGAATATTGCCGAAAGAGTTTATTTTGGGTGTTTAGTTGCTTCTTACGTATCAAAATGCTAAAAAGCGCGTAAAACAACCTTTATTGAAAAACATGATAACTACCAAAAGTTTGTATCTTTATTTATGATCTTGTTAGGTACAAAAACGGCGAAAAAACATACAAACTACCGTATATAATTAAATAAAGCAGTATTATTAGAGACGTTTATTTTCTTTTATTTATTTTATTTATTTATTTATTTTTTTTTTTTTTTTGAGATTCTAAAACCCTAAAACGCGTGAATCGCACTCTACTGTATATTAAGATTCAGAACTTTATACTGGGAAACCAAACGACATTTCTAGATACGTGACTCTTCAGTGTTTTTTCACGTTTTAGGCACGAAGATAAAATAAAAATAACCAATAAACTTTTTTTGTAATGTTATTCTGTTTTTATACAAAGTGTGTTATGTATGCGTTGTAGCGTTTTGGTAAGTATCTCAAAAACATTCAAAAGACACTATTTTATTAATGGTATTTTGTTTTCCCAAATAGGGTGCTTTCCATGCCTTTTAACATTTTATTGCCTTCTTCCCTCATAAACACTGAAAAGACACTTTTCTATAAATCTTTTTTCCTTTCTCCATATGGGGTGCTTTGAATGGATTTTGGCGTTTTAGTACTTAAGAATGTGAAATACACTCAAAATACACGTTTTTGGTAACGTTGTTCAGTTTCTACATATAGAGAGCTTTTCATGAGTCAGCGTTTTACTATCTAAGGAGCTAAAAACCACGTTTCATACAACGTTTATTCGTCTTCCCATATAGGTCACTTTGCCTACATTTTGGCGTTTTTCTATGTAGCAAGAAAAAAAAAAACACTCATAATACTTGTTTTTTTTTGGGGGGGGGGTAATGTTATTATGTTTCCACATAAATCGTTTTCAATTTTTTTTACATTATTTTTTTCGCGTTTTGGTACAAAAGAAGTTCAAAGGCACTCAAAAGATACGTTTTCCGTAATGTTGTTTTGTTTTACCATATTGGAGAACATAGGTTTTCATGCTTTTTAGCGTTTTGCTGCCTAACACAATCATAAACACTCAAAAGACATGTTTCTGGAAATTTCGTTTCTTTTCCTCATATAAAAGACTTTGGAAGCATTTTGGCGTTTTGAACCTATCAATGTATAAAACGTATACAGACTGCTATTAAGATGTTTTAGCGTCTTCTTACCTAAAAAAAAGCCCAAAATCACTCATAATACATGAGACTGGTCATCTGGTCGTCCACCGTGATTCCGAGAAGCTTGGCACATCGGACTACCTGGAGGGGGTGAGGGCCCACTGTAAGCTGGGGAGGGGGGCACTGGTACAGAGGTACAGAAATGCATCACCACAGTTTTGCTGTGGTTGATGGTCATCCTGCTCTCCTCCGTCCACGTCTGCAGTCGCTCCATAATTGCTTGCAGTAGCGAATAGTCCGGGTTCTTGGTGGAAACTGGGACGCCCACGGTGCAGTCGTCCACATACTTCCAGCGATGGGGGGTGTCAGTGAGAGCGTCGTTAATGAGGAGGAGGAAGCATAGAGAATCCATCTTGGTCCCCTGGGGGACCCCACATGTCAGCTGTTGGAAATTAGAGACAGATCCCTGATAGCGAACGGCCTGACGCCTCCCTGTGAGGAAGTCGGCTAGCCACGCTACCAGGTTAGGAGGGAGACCCAGACTTACTGCCTTGCTGATAACAACAGTGTGATCAACAAGATCAAAGGCTTTTTGGAAGCCCACAAAAGCAACAGCTAGAGAGGTGTTTCGCTTGTCCAGGTGGCTGTGGATGAATTCAAGGAAGCTGGTCAGGTAATGGGAGGTGGAGGTGGCTTTAATATTTCCAACTTGTCTGATATCCACGGTATTACTAATTTTGGTGTAGGCCCAGTCATACACAAAATCTTCACATATAAGGCTAGGGATGGGGATGATAGAGACTGGCCTGAGGTCATTGAGTGACTGTGGACTGGAAGTTTTGGGGATGGGGGTGACGTAAGATGTCTTCCAGTCCGCGGGTCAAGAGTGTTGGGAGAGTGAGGCGTTTATTATGGAGCATAGCGGTGTTGCTAGCTCTATAGCAAACTTCTTGTAAATTTTTATAGAAAGGTCAGTGGGTGTGGTGGATCTTGGTTTGAATTTGAGTACTCTCTTAAAAACATCCACCGCCTGGACAATGGGGGAAGGGGAGGGAGCGGGAAGATAGGCAGGAAGCGGAATGGTGTGGAGGGGAGGAAAGGTTTGACAGATAGCAGCAAAGTGATCGTTCATCTCCTGAGCCGCGAGATTAGCAGGAAGGTGTGAGGTGCAAGGAAGAGATGAAGTGTGCATTTGTAAGCCACACAAAGCTTTGATCATAGCGTACCACTGTCTGCTGTTGGTCAGCTTGAGGTGGTGTATCTTGTCTGGGTAATAGCTTGCCTTTGCAGCCTTAATCTCCCTGACCACTCTGTTTCTTAGTTTCCTGTAAAGGACCGGGCAGGAGTAGAACGCCCAGGTCCGCTGACACTGGAAGTATGTGGACGACTGCACCGTGGGCGTCCCAGTTTCCACAAAGAACCCGGACTACTCGCCACTGCAAGCAATTCTGGAGCGACTGCAGACGTGGACGGAGGAGAGCAGGATGACCATCAACCACAGCAAAACTGTGGTGATGCATTTCTGTACCTCTGTACCAGTGCCCTCCTCCCCAGCTTACAGTGGGCCCTCACCCCCTCCAGATGGTCAGCTAGAGAGTGTGCAGAAAAGGGCGTGCAGGGTCATCCTTGGCCCTGCTTATACCACCTATGAAGAAGCCCTGACCACCCTGAGTCTGTCCAGACTATCCACCAGGCACCGAGAGGCTCTGGAGAGGTTTGGAAGGGGACTTCTGCATCATCCACGTCTCAGAAATATGCTGCCGCCTGACGCGCCTTGCCCGGTCCGTGCCACCAGACACCACAACAAGATAACGCACCTAAAGGCGCCGCGCACGGACCGGTACAGACTTAACGCGATTCCCACCATGTTGCGAGCCATCAATCAATAGTCCCTTCTAGATTAGACTTACCTTTGGGATTAATGTTGAGTATTTCCCCACCCCCTCTGTACATTTTCAGTTTGTTAACTACCTAAATAATAAACCGTTTATCATTATTATTATTATTATTATTATTATTATTATTATTATTATTATTATTATTACTATTATTATTATCATTATCATTATTATTGTTATAATTATTATTATTATTATTATTATTATTATTATTATTATTATTATTATTATTATTAATATTATTATTATTATTATTATTATTATTATTATTATTATTATTATTATTATTATCATTATCATTATTATTGTTATTATTATTATTATTATTATTATTATTATTATTATTATTATTATTATTATTATTATTACTATTATTATTATTATTATTATTATTAAAAGACACGTTTCTAGAAATTTCGTTTACTTTCCCCATATGGAATGCCTTGCATGCAGTTTGGCTTTTTGATACTTAACAATGTGAAATAGACGTGTGAAAAACGTGTATTTTGAGTATATTTCACATTCTTAAGTACTAAAACGCCAAAATGCATTCAAAGCACCCCATATGGAGAAAGGAAAAAAGATTTATAGAAAAGTGTCTTTTCAGTGTTTATGAGGGAAGAAGGCAATAAAATGCTAAAAGGCATGGAAAGCACCCTATTTGGGAAAACGAAACACCATTAATAAAATAGTGTCTTTTGAATGTTTTTGAGGTACTTAGCAAAACGCTACAACGCATACATAACACACTTTATGTAGAAACAGAATAACATTACAAAAAAAAAGTTTATTGGTTATTTTTATTTTATCTTCGTGCCTAAAACGTGAAAAACACTGAAGAGTCACGTATTTAGAAATGTCGTTTGGTTTTAAGAATCTCAAAAAAAAAAAATAAATAAAATAAAATAAAATAAAATAAATAAATAAATAAAAAAAATAGACGTCTCTAATAATACTGCTTTATTTAATTGTATACGGTAGTTTGTATGTTTTTTCGCTGTTTTTGTACCTAACAAGCTCATAAATAAAGATACAAACTTTTGATAGTTTTTATGTTTTTCAATAAAGGTTATTTTACGCGCTTTTTAGCATTTTGATACGTAAGAAGCACCTAAAAACCCAAAATAAACTCTTTCGGCAATATTCTTTTGTATTTCAGTATAGGGTGCTTTCCATGCATTTTATCGTTTTGGTGTCTAAATCACTCAAAAACATTAAAAACACATGTCACTGGTAATGTTGCTTCGTTACCCTACATGCATGTTCTCCATACATTTTGTCCTTTTGGTAACTAACGTTATGAAAAATGCACGATTTTGGTAATATTGTTCTGTTTCTCCATGTAGATTGCTTTCACGTGTCTTTTGTTATCTAAGAATCTGAATAACACTTATAATACACGTTCCTGATATCGTTTATTTCATCATATGCATATATTTTGACGTTTCTCTACCTAATAAGCTAAAAAACACTCAAAATATATTTTTTTTCCCTGTTGTTATTGTTTACCCATAAAATGTGTTTTGCATGTAGTTTAGCGTTTTGGTACGTAAGAAGCTCAAAAATACTATAAAAGACACGTTTTTGGTTATGTTTCTTACTGCAATATATAGTGCTTTCCATGCTTTTAACGTTTTTGAGCCTAACGCACTCAAAAACACACAAATGACACGTCACTGGTAATGTTATTTCTTTTCCATATATTGAGTGCTTTGCTTCTTGGCGTTTTGGTACATAACAATGTGAGAAAAAAAAAAAATCAAAATAAACGTCTTTGTTAATGTTGTTTCTCAGTATAAGATTCTGTTTCGTTACCTATACTGGTTATGTTTTGGTACCTAAGAAGCTCAAGTTACTCATGCGTTTTAGCATTTAGGTAGCTAAGAAGCTCAAACACTTATCATACACTTATCGTTTCTCCATTTAGGTTAGTTTGTATGCATTTTTTTTTTTTTTTTTTTGTTCGTGAGAAGCTTAAAATTATCCAAGATTCTCGTTTTTGGTATTTTATTTTGACTCTTCAAAACGGGTGCTTTGCAAGCGTTTTAACTTTTTGGTTATTTCATAATAAATGCCAAATTGCAAGCAAAACACCTCATGTGGAGAAAATCAAACGGTAATTCAAGAAAAGTGTCATTTGAGTGCTATGAGCTAAAAGGCATGGAAATCACTCTATATTGGATCAAAAGATATGACGAAAATCGAGTGATTTCCATGCCTTTTAGCTCATAGCACTCAAATGACACTTTTCTTGAATTACCGTTTGATTTTCTCCACATGAGGTGTTTTGCTTGCAATTTGGCATTTATTGTGAAATACACTAAAAATACACATTTTTTTGGTAATATTGCTCTCTTTGTCCATATAGCTATTCATGCGTTTTAGCATTTTGGTACCTAAAAAGCTCAACAGCACTCATAATACAGGTCTCAGGTAATGTCCTTTCGTTTCCCCACATAGGGTACTTTGCTAAAAAAAAAAAAAAACTGAAAATGCTAGTTTTTGGTAATGTTATTTTGTTTTTCCTTTAAGGGTGTTTTGTATGCGTTTTATCGTTTTGGTACGTAAAAAGTAAAAAAAAAAAAAAATTGAAAGGCACGTTTTTCGTAGTTGTTGTGTATTCCCATATAGGTGAATTTCATGCTTTCTGGTGACTTAAGTGCCTAACACGCTCAAAACATTAAAAAAATTTTATTAGTGTCGTTTCATTTCCTCATATACGGTGCTTGCTATGCATTTTAGCGTTTTTTTACGTAACTGTTTTTTTGTAATGTTATTTTGTTTCACAATATTGAATATTTTATGTACGTTTTTGCTTTTTGTAAAAAGCTCAAAAAACACACAGAAGAGACGTTTCTCTCAAAGATGCTTGGTTTTACCATATAAGGTTCTTTCTATGATTTTTAGCCTTTTAGTGACTAACAAGTTCAGAAACACTTACAAAACATGTTTTTTTTTCTTTTTATATCTCGTTCACTACCACATATAGGGTGCATTGAATGCATTTTGGCGTTTTTGAAGCATTCACTGAAAAATACACTGAAAACACACGTTTTTGATAATGTTCTGTTTCCTCATATAGAGTAAGATTTAAGTGTTTTAGCGTTTTGGTACCGAAGAAGCTCAAAGTACTTATAATACACGTTTTTTCATGAAGTCTCGATTCCACGTATACGGTACTTTGCCTGCATTTTGGCGTTTTTGTACGTAAGAAGATGAAAAACACGTAATAAGCTCAAAACACAACATACGTTTTTCGTAATGTTTTATATTGCCGTACAGGTTGATACTTTTTTTTTCATTTTGGCTCCTACTACGTTCAAAAACCCCTAAAAGACTCGTGTCTTGTAATGTCATTTCGTTCCTCCAGATATTGAGCTTTACAAGTATTATTATTTTCTTTTTATATAAAGGATATTTTTCAAGAAATCTTGCTTTTTGGTACGGAAGTAACTTAAAGACATTGAAAGGAGATTTTTTTTTTCGGTAATCTTAATTTTCTTTTCCCATATAGAGTGTTTTCCAATAATTTTTATCGTTTTTAATGACTACCGCGCTCAGAAACATTCAAAAAAACACTTTTTCGTATATCTCTTTTCCTTACCCTACAGAAGATGCTTTGTATGTATTTCGGCGTTCTGTTACTCAGCAAAGTGAAATACATTCAATATACACGTTTTCGATAATATTATTCTGTTTCTCTATACAGAGTGCTTATTTATGCGTCTTTATCGTTTTGGTACCTAAGAAGATCAAAAAACACTATTATCATATGTTTGTCATAAAGTCTTTTCGTTTTCCCATGTAGCATATTTTTCGTGCATTTTGAGTTTTTTTTTTTTTTTGTACTTAAGAATCTTAAACACACTCATTTTTTTTTTTTTTGTAATGCTATTGTGTTTCTCCATTAATGGTGTTTTACATGCGTTTTAGTGTTTTGGTAGGTAGGTTGCCCAAAATAAAAAAAAAAAAAACACTCAAAAGACACGGTTTGTGTTTTTTTTTTTTTCTTTTCCCATATAGGGTGTTTTCCATGCCTTTTTTAAGTTTTGGTGCCTAAAACGCTCATAAACACGCATAAGACATGTTACAAGAAACGTTTACTTTCACAATATAAGGTGATTTAAATGTATTTTGGCGTTATGGCAACTAACAAAGAGAAATATACTCAAAATGCATGTTTTTTGGTAATGTTTTTCTGTTTCTCCATTTACAGTGATATCCATGCATTTTATTGTTTTGGTAACTAAGAAACTTAAGATCACCCAAAATACACTTTTCTTGTAATATCATTTCGTTTTCTAATATAGGGTATTTTTCATGCATTTTAGTGTGTTTGTACGTACCATGTTCAAATACTCTCAAATTACTTCTTTTTGTTTTGTTTTTCTGGTTTCAGTAAAGAGTGTTTTGCTTGTGTTTTAGCGTTTTGTTACGTAAGTAGGTCAAAACATTACAAGGACACGTTTTTAATAATGTTTTGTTTTCCCTTAGAGTGCTTTTCTTGCTTTTTATTATTTTGGTCTCAAGCACGTTCAAATCAAAATACACTTTTCTGAAACTTTAATATCCTTTCCCAATATAGGGTGCTTTGCATACATTTTTGTCGTTTTGGTAGCTAACAATCTGAAATACAATGAAAATTCACGTTTTTGGTAATGTTGTTCTGTTTCATCATATAGTGTGCTATTCATGCGTTTTCACGTTTTGGTACTTAAGAATCTTAAAATCTCTCAATACGCATTCCTCGTAATGTTTTCTTTCCCCATATACGATACGTTCCATGCATTTCTGCGTTTTTGTACGTAACAAACTGAAACACACTCAAATACTTATTTTTTTATAATATTATTCTATTTTTCAATAAAGGGAATTTAGCAAGCGTTTTTCGTTTTTGTACGTAACCTGTTCAAGAACATTCAAAAGAAACGTTTTTCTTAATATATATATATATATATATATATATATATATATATATATATATATATATATATATATATATATATATATATATATATATATATATATATATATATATATATATATATATATATATATATATATATATATATATATATATATATATATATATATATATATATATATATATATTTTTTTTTATTGTGTTCCCATATAGGTCGATTTCCATGCTTTTTAGCGTTTTCATGCATACTATGCTCATAAACGCTGAAAATACATGTTTGTGGAAATCTCGTTTCCTTTCTACATTTAGTGTGCTTTGCAAGCATTTTGGCGCTTGGTACATCAGAATGTAAAATACACTCAAAATACACGTTTTTGTAATGTTCGGTTTTGCGATGTAAAGTACTGATCATTTTTCGTTTCAGTGCCTAAATAGTTCAAAACTACTTATAACATATACATGTTTCTCGTCCTGGTATTTCATTTTCCTGTAATTTGCATGCATATAGGGATTTTTGTACGTAAGAAACTCAAAATACTCTAAATTCTTTTTTTTTTTTTTTGCATTGTTTTGCTGTTCCTGTTTGTAGTATATTTTGCTTGCGTTTTTAGCGTTTTGGTACGTAAGAAGTTGTAAAACACTAAAAATACATTTAAAAAAAATTTTTGTAATATTGTTTTGTTTTCCTATACAAGGTAAATTTCAAGCTGTTGTTGGTTTTACTTCACTCAAAACAATGAAGAAAAGCATTTTTGGTAATGTTTTTCTCTTTCACCATATAGGAGGCTTTACAATCATTTTGCGCTTTGGTACCTAACAATGTGAAAACTAGTGAAAACAAATGTTTTTTGTAATGTTGCTTTGTATCTCCATGTAGTATGCTATTCATGCGTTAAAGCGTTTTGACAACTAAGAACCTCAAGGACTCTCATAATACACGTTTCTCCTTATGACTTGTCTTCATATTGAGCATTTTCCATGTATTTTATCTTTTTTTTTTACGTAAAAGGCTAGAAAATATTGAAAATACTTTTTTCGGGGTAAAGTTATTCGTTTTATAAAGATTGTTTTACATGCATTTTAGTGTTTTGGTATGTAAGTAGCTAAAAACACTCAAAAAGACAAGTTTTTGGTAATATTTCCCTTTCCATATAGAATACTTACCATGATTTTTCACCGTTTTATGCCAAACATGCTCTTAAACTCTCAAAAGACACGTTTCTGCAAGTCTCGTTTCAATTATCAATATATGGTGCTTTGCATACCTTTTAGCGTTATGGCGACTAAAGATGTTGTTCTATTTCTCCATATACAGTGGTATTAACGTATTTTCCCATTTTGGTACGTAAAAAGCTCAAAAAACGCTCATAATACATTTCTCGTAATGTCTTTTTGTTTCATTATATTATATAGAGTATTTTACACTATAAATCCATTGCATGTTTTCCATGCTTTTTAGCGTTTTGGTAAGTAGTTACAAAATACTAAGAAAGACACGTTTACCGTAATGTTTTCTTTTCTCATATAGGTTGCTTCCAATGCTTTTTAGCGTTGTAGTGCCTATCACTCTCTGAATCACTTAGCAACACATGTTTCTAGAAATGTCGGTTCTTTTCTCCTTATATAATACTTTCCATGCATTTTGTCTTTTCGTTACATAACAATGCAAAATACACTTAGAATACACATTTTTAGTAATGTTCTTTCTCTCAATTAACAGCAATATTCATGCATTTTTTTTTTTTGCGTTTCGGTAGCTAAGAATCTCAAAAAAAAAAAAAAAAAAAAAAACATTTATAATGCTCATGTCTTGTAATGTCCTTTCGGTTTACTATATAGAGTACTTTGTATGCTTTTGGCGTTTTTTGTATATAACAAGTTCAATAATTTGTTTTTTGGTTATGTTGTTTCTTCCATGTGTTTTAGGGTTTTGGTACGTAAGCTGACAACCACTGAAAACACTTTTTTGTTTTTTATTCACATATACGATGCTTTCTATGCTTTTCAGTGTTTTGGTGTCTACCATAGAAAATAAATAAATAAAAATAGCAATATACACTTCTTGTAATGTCTTTTCGTTTCCACACATAAGGGTCTTTGCATGCATTTTGGCGTTTTCATGTCTAACAATGTGAAAGACACTCAAAATCCACGTTTTTAGTAATGACCTGTTTCTCCACATATAGGATGCTTTGCATGCATTTTTGCTTTTTTTTTCTAAATTACAAGCTAGATAACACTCAAAATACATTTATTTGTTTATATCATTGTTATTATCCTTAAAAGGGTGTTTTGCATGCGTTTTAGTGTTTTAGAACCCAAAAAGATGAAAATCACTTAAAAGACGTTTTTGGTAATGTTTTGTGTTCCCATATAGGGTGATTTTCATATTTCTTAGCGATTTCGTGCCTAAGACGTTCAAAAACACTCAAAAGGCGAGTTCTTTAAAAGTCGTTTTTGTTTACCCATATATAGAGATTTGCAAGCATTCTGGAATTTTAGTACCTAACAAGGTGAAAACATTCAAAATGTTCATATTTGGAAATGTTGTTTTGTTTCTCCATACAGAGAAATGTCATATGTTTTAGTGGTTTGGTACCTCAGAAGCTCATAAAGTCTTATAATACACATCGCTCGTAATGTACTTTTCTTTCCCTATATAATGTACTTTGCATGCATTTTTGCATTTTTGTACGTAACAAGCTCAATTACACTCAAAATACTTGTTCCCTTTTTTTCTGTTTCTCCATAAAATGTGTTTTGCATGCGTTTTTAGCGTTTTGGTACGTAAGAAATTTAATAACACTCAAAGTACACGTTTTTATTTATTTTTTTATTTATCTATTTTTTTGTATCTTTATATACAGTGATTTCCATGCTTTTTGGCGTTTTGGTGCTTAACACGCTAAAAGAAAAAAAAAAAAACACTCCGAAACTATGTTTCGGTTAATATCGTTTATTTTCCCCATAATAGGTAGCTTTGCATGCGTTATAGCGTTTTGGTACCTAACGATGTGAAAAAAAAAACACTCAAAATACACGTTTTATGTAATGTTGTTCTGTTTTTCGATATACAGTGCTATTTGTGCGTTTAAGCGGTTTGGTACCTAAGAAGCTCAAAAATTCTCATAATAAACGTTCCTCAGAATGTCTTTTGTTTACTCATATGGAGTACTTTGAATACATTTTTGGTGTTTTTGTACGTAACAAGCTCAAAAACACTCAAAATACTTGTTTTATTTATTTTTTTAACAATTTTATTTTGTTTCTCCATAAAGGCTGGTTTTCTATGTGTTTTAGCGTTTTCGTACGTATGTAGCTAAAAACAATGAAAAAAAGATATTTCTTGTCATGCTATTTCGTTCTCCCATATAAGGTGATTTCCATTTTTTTTTTTCTTGCGTTATGCTAAAACATGTGAAAATATCGTTTGCTCTGCTTTGCTTGCATTGTAATGCTTTTTCGGAACCAGGAATGTAAAATACACTCAAAATACACGTTTATGGTAATTATGTTTTTTTTTTCTCCATATAGAGTGCTATTCATGCATTTTCGAGATTTTGTACATAAGAAGCTTAAATCTCGCATAATACACGTTTCTCGTAATCTCCCTTCTTTTCCCAATAAGGTACTTTCCAGTCATTTTCGGGTTCTGCGTAACATGCTCAAAAACACTCAAAGTACTTATTTTGGTAATGTTACTCTATTTCTCTATAAAAGAGTGTTTAGCATGCGCTTTAGCGTTTTGGTACGCAAGTAGCTCAAAAATGCTCAAAACACACGTTTTTGATAATGTTGTTTTATTTTTCTCATATAGTGTGGTCTCCATGTTTTTTTTTTTTCCAGCGTTTTGTTGTCTAACATCCACAAAAACACTTAAAAGATATGTTTCTTGTAATGTCATTTCATTTTCCCATATAGGAAACTCTGCATGCATTTTGGCGTTTTGGTAACTAAAATAATAAGAAAAAAAAAAAACTCAAAATGTTTTTTTGGTAATGATTTTTTTTTTCTCGATACAAAAAGGTATTATGGCTTTTTCGCGTTTTGGTACCTAAGAAGCTTAAAACACTGTTAATACATGTTTCTCGTAATTTCCTTTTGTTTTCCCATATTGGGTACTTTACATGCATTTTGGTGATTCTGCACGTAATCTAAAAAAAATAAAGAAATAAATAAAAATAATAAAATAATGTTATTCTATTTTTCCATTAAAATGTGCTTTGCTTGCGTTTAAGCGTTTTGGTGAAACGAAACGACATTTCCAGAAATATATCTTTCGAGTGTTTATTGGCGTGTAAGTTACTAAAATGTTGAAAATTCTTGAAATTAACCTACATGGGAAAACATTACCAAAAACGTCTCTTTTCATTAGTTTTAAACTACCACCTTTTTCTTAATTTGTTTCTCCATACAGAATGCCATTCATTGTCTAACCGTTTTGCTATCTAATAAGTTCAAAAGTACTCTTAATGCACATTTTCATTAATGTTCTTTTGCTACCGTATGTAGGGTATTTTCCATGAATTTTGACTTTTTTGTATGTAACAAGAATAAAAACTCCCAAAATACTTCCTTTTCGGTAATTTTATATTCTTGCTCCATAAAGGGTGTTTTGCATGCGTTTTACTGTTTTGGTACGTAAGAAGCTGAAAACCACTCAAAAGTCACGTTTTTTTTTCTTCGTAATGTTTGGTTCTCATATTGTGCTTTGAAGCCTAAGAGGTTCATATACACTCAAAACACAAGTTTTTTTTTTAATATTTTGCCCAATTTCGGTAGTTTGGTACCTACCAATTAAGAAATAAAAAAAAAAAACTTAATATATACTTTTATGGTAATGTTCTGTTTCTCTATACTGAGAGTGCTATTAAAGCGTCTTTTGCATCTTGTTACCTAAAAGCTATAAAACACTTATAATAAACGTTTCTTGTAATGTTTTTGCGTTATTTACTATAAG
The DNA here is from genome assembly GCF_035594125.1 of Scylla paramamosain. NCBI lineage: Eukaryota > Metazoa > Arthropoda > Malacostraca > Decapoda > Portunidae > Scylla > Scylla paramamosain. Next base: position 21,394,858 of record NC_087172.1, read on the forward strand.
GCGCTTTGCATAAATTTTGGCGTTTTCCTACGTAACAATGTGAATAACATTCAAAACACACGTATTTGGTAATGATGATTTGTTTCTATATAAAGAGTGCTATTCACGCGTTTTAGCATTTTGTTAATTAAGAAGATCAATAATATTCATAATATATGCTTCTGGTTATATCGTTTTGTTCCATTATACGAGTATAGGGTATTTTGCCTGTATTTTGTTGTTTTTGTACTTAAGCCCAAAAACACTCATAGTACACTTTTTTTTATGCTATATTGTTTCTCTATAATGTGTGTTTTGTATGCGTTCTATGGTTTTGATACGTAAGATGCTCAAAAACACGCAAAAGACTCCTTTTTGTAAATGTTGTTCTATATTCCAATGCATTCTATGCATTTTATCCTTTTGGTACATAAAATGCTCAAAAAACAATAATGGCGTTGCATTTCCACACTTAGAGTGATTTGCTTGTGTTTTAATGTCTTGGTACCTAATATTGTAAAAAAAAAAAAAAAACACTCAAAATACACATTTTTGGTAATGTTTTGTTTCACCATATATTATTCTTCTTGTTCATGAAAAGCTGTTTTGCATACGTTTTAATGTTTTTGACAATGATGAAGCTTAAAAACACACGTTTTTGATAATGTTCTTTTTCAACATATAGAGTGCTATTCACGCGTTTTAACGTTTTGTTACATATGATCAACAATACTCATAATACTCGCTTCTGGTGATTATGTTTTGTTTCACCATATCGGGTATTTTGCATGTATTTTGCCGTTTTTCTTTCTAACATGCTTAACATTACTCAAAATACATATTTTTTGGTAATATTATTTTGTTCCTTCATAAAGGGTGTTTTGCATGTATTTTAGCGTTTTCGTTAGTGAAACCCCTAAATAAATAACACACAAAAATTTTTTTTGATAAAATTGTTTTGTATTTCAATAAAGAGTGCATTCTAAGCATTTTAGCGTTTTAATTGTTATAACGCTGGAAAAAAATAAAATAAAAAGGCAGGTTTCTCTTATATTTGTTTAGTTTCACCATATAAATTGACTTGCATGCATATTGGCATTTTGGTACCTAATAATTTTTGGTACCTCAGAACATGCGTTTTTTTTTTTTTTATTCTGTTTCTCTATATAAAGTGTGTTTCACGCGTTTTGGTACACAAGAATTAAAAAAAAAAAAAAACACATCTTACACTTCTCTGGTAAAATAATTTAGTTACACCATGTAGGGAACTTTACATTAATTTTTTCCTGTTTCTGCACCTAACAACCTCAAAATTATTCAAAATACAAATTTTCACTGTTTTTCTCTTTCTCCATAGAGCATGTTTGGATACGTTTTACCGTTTTGGTACATAAGAAGCTCAGAAGCACTGAAAACACAATTTTTAGTGGTTTTCATTCCTAAAATGGTGATATCAATGCGTTTTTATATTTGCTTCCTAAAACGCTGAAAAAATTGAAAAAACACGTTTCTATTAAAGTCATTTCCTTTTCCCATATAAAGCCCCTTTGAATGTATTTTGGTGTTTTGGTACCTAGTAATGTGACAAACAATTAATACACTCATTTTTTGGTAACATTATTCTGTTCTATCTATTCATGCGCCATAGAGCTTTGGTACCTAAAAAGCTCGAAAGCACTCATAATACACATTTCTCATAATGTACTTTCGTTTCCCTGTATAAGGTAATTTGCAGGCATTTTGGCGTTTTGGTACCTAACAATATATATGAACAATATTAAAAAAGTCGTTTTTGGTAATATTGTTCTGCTACTCTCTTTTAAGTGATATACACCCGTTTTAGCGTTTGCATATTTCTTATAATATTGGTTTGCTTCCTATATCGTGTTCTTTGGTTGAATTTTGGCGTTTTTCTACGTAAGAGGTTCAAAAACACGAATTTGGTAATATTCCGTTTTTTTTCGTAAAAGGTGTTTTGCCTGCGCTTGAGCGTTTTGGTATGGGAAAAGCTTAAAAAACGTACAAAAGACACGTTTCTGTTAATGTTTTGTTAATGCTTTCCATGCTTTTTAGCGTTATGGTGCCCAACACAATAAAAAACTCAAAAGACACGTTTCTGGTAATGCCATTTCGTTTCCGTATAAAGAATGCTTTGAATGCATTTTTGCCTTTTGCTACCTATTAATAGGAAAAACAGTCAAAATACAAGTTTTTTTGTAACGTTATTCTGTTACTCTATAGAATTAAAAGATAGATTTCTGATAATGTGTTTTATTTTTCCAAATAGAGTGCTTTGCATGCGTTTTGGCGCTTTGGTAACTAGCAATGTGAAAAACATTAAAAACAAACGTTTTTGGTAATGTTTTGTTCCTCCATATAGAGTGCTATTGACGCATTTTTGAGTTTTGGTACTTAAGAACCCTAAGAAAAAACACTCACAAATCATATTTCTCGTAGTGTCCTTTCGTTTCTCCATATAGGGTGCTTTGCATACATTTACCGTTTTGATAAATAACAAAGAAAAAAGTATTCCAAAAAAGACGTTTTTGGCATTTTTTTTTTTTGTTCCTCTATAATTATAAAGTGCTATTCACACGTTTTACCATTTTGGTACCTACGTATTTCAGAAACACTTGTAATACACGTCACTTGTAATACCGTTTGACATTTTTGTACGTAAGAAGCTCAAAACACTGAATATGCACGTTTTTTTTTTCCGTTTTATACTGTTTCTGTTTCTCCATAAAGGGTATTTTGCTTGCATTTTAGCATTATGATATGTAAGAAGATATAAAAAATACCCAAAAGACAAGTTTTGGGGAATTTTGTTTTGTATTCCAGTATAGATTGCTTTCCATTCATTTTAGCCTTTGGTGCATAAACCGCTGAGAAACACTGAAAAGGCAAGTTTCAAGTAATGTCGATTAATTTCTCAATAAAATGTGTTTTGCATACACTTTGGTGTTTTGGTACCTAACAATGTGAAAAACATGCAAAACAAATTTTCTGGAATGTTCAGTTTCATTCATATAGAATGCTATTCCCTCGTTTTAACGTTTCGTTACCTACTCAAAATACACGCGTCTGTTAATTATGTTTTGTTTCACCATATAGGATATTTTGAATGCATTTTGCTGTATTTTAGCTAATAAGCTAAAAAATAAAAAATAAAATAAAATACTCAAAATATATATTTTTGGTAATGTTATGTTTTCAGCTGAAAAACACTGAAAAGACACATTTTTGAAAATATTTTGTTTTTCCACATAGGGTTCTTTCCATGCTCATAAGCGTTTTGGTGCCTAGTACTCCCTCCCAAAAGCACTCAAAAGACGTGTTCCTGGAAATCTCCTTTCCTTTCCATATATAAGGTGCTTTGCTTGCGTTTTTTTTTAGATTTGGTACCTAACAATGTGGATTACTCTCAAAATATTCCATATAGAGTGTTATTCATACGTTTTAGTGTCTTGGTACCTAATAAACTCAAAAACTCTAATACTCTAATACTCTAAAACTCTAATAATAGGGTATTTTGCATAAATTTTGGCGTTTTACTAGTTAATATTTAAAACACTGGCAACATTTGTTTTTGATAGTGTTATTCTGTTCCTCCATAAAAGATGTTTTGCATGCGTTATAGCGTTTTGGTACATAAGTAGCTCAAAAACAATGAAACGACGTTTTTAGTAATGTTTTGTTTTCAAGTAAAGAATGCTTTCCAAGCTTTTTAGCTTTTTCGTGGCTAGCACGCTCATGAACACTTAAAAACAAGTTTCTAAAGATCTCGTTCCCTTCTCCATATAGATGTTCATATGTTTTAGCGTTTAGGTACCTAAGAATCTCAAAAATTCTCATAAAACAATTTTTCTCGAAATTTCTTTTCCTTTACCTATATATATAAGTTTGCATGCATTAAAGCGTTTTTCTACGTAAGATAGTGAAAAACACTCAAAATACTTATTATTGTTAATTTTATTCTTTCCCCTTCCCAAAAAAAAGCGTTTTCCATGCGTTTTGGCGTTTTGGTACGTATGTAGATTAAAATGAGTTTTGTAATGTTTTCTTTTTTCATATATGGTGCTTTCCATTTTTTTTTTTTGGGGGGGGCGGAGTTTTGGTGAATAACACGTTCATACACACTTACAATGCACGTTTTTCGAAATATTGTTTCCTTTCCCCATTTAGGGTGCTTTTCGTGCATTTTAATGTTTTGGTACTTAATAGTGTGAAATTCACTCAAAATACACGGTTTGGTAATGTTCTGTCTCCCTATAGAGAGTTATTCATACACTTTTGAGTTCTGGCACTTAAGAAGCTCAAAAACAATCATAATACATTTGTCATAAAGTCGTTTATTTCTCATTATAGAGTACTTTTATGCATAATTTTGGCATTTTTTTTACGTATTAAGCTCAAAAACATTCAAAATACTTGTTTTTAGTAATATTATTGTGTATCTGTAAAAGCGTGCTTTGCATGCGTTTTAAGGTTTGGTACATAAAAAGTAAAGCGCTCAAAAGACACGCTTTTTGTAATGGTGTTTCCTTTTCTCATATAAGATGCTTCCCTACTTTTTAGGGTTTTGGTGTGTAACACGCTTATTACATGTCAAAAGATACGTTTATGGATATATCTTTTTTTTTTCTCCTAATAGGGAGATCTTAATCCAGTTTTGTGTTATGGCGCCTTACAATGTGAAATACATTAAAAATACACGTTTTTCGTAATGTTCTTTTCCTCTATATAAAGGTTTATTAATGCGTTTTAGCTTTTTGGTACCTAAGAATCTCAAAAACACTCATAATACACGTTCCTAGTAGTGTCTTTTCATGTCCCCATACAGGGTTCTTTGGATGCATTTTAGCGTTTTTATACGAAACAATGTCAAAAACACTCAAATTACTTGATTTTTAGTAATGTTATGATATTTCTCCAAATAGCTTCTATTGATGTGTTTTAGCGTTTTGGTACCTAAGAATCTCAAAAACACTCATAATACATGTTTCTCTTAGTGTCTTTTTGTTTCCGAGTAATTTCCATGCATTATAGTGGATTTCTCCGTAACAAGCTCAAAAATCTGAAAATTCACATTTTTGATAGACATACTGTTTCTCTATAAAGGGTGTTTTGCCTACGTTTTAGCGTTTTGGTTCATAAGTTGCTTAAAACACTGAAAATAGACGTTTTCGGTAATGTTATTTGGTTTTCCATATATATATTATTTCCAATCCTTTTCAGCGTTTTGGTGCTAACACTTTCATAAACACTCAATAGACATATTTATTGAAATATCGTTTCCTTTCCCCATATGCGTGGCTCTTCGTACATTTTGGCTTTTTCGTACTTTATGTGAAATACTCTCAAAATACATATTTTTCGTGATCATATAAACAGCTGTTCATGTGTTTCAGTGCTTTGGTGCTTAAGAAATTCAAAAGCACTAATAATACACGTTTATCTTAATGTCTTTTTGTTTCCCCATATAGGTTATTTTCATACATTTTGGCGTTTTTGTACGTAACAAGTTTAAAAGCACTCAAAATACTTGTTCTTGGTAATACTACTCTCTTTCTCCATAAAGGGTGTTTTTCATGGGTTTTAGCGATTTAGTACGTAAGTAGCTCAAAATAACTCAGACACTTGTTTGGTATTGTTGTTTTGTTTTTCTGTATTATATTGCTCTATATTTTTATTTTTTTTTAGCGTTCTATTGTCTAGCATGCATAAATACTTTTAAAAGATGTATTTCTTGTAATGTCGTTTTGTTTTCGTTTTTAGGAAAGTGCGTGCATTTCGATGATGTAAAAAAAAAAAAAATGAAAAACACGTATTTGGTAATGTACTGTTTCTCCATATATAATGTTCTACTCGGAGAGAAAACAATACATTTTCATAGGAAGCCAAAAGAAAATAGGTATATCAGAACAATATAGAACAATATGGGAAACAAAGGAAAAAAATATATATTATACATGTCTCATAGCGGGTGAAATTCATACGTGTTAGGCTTTTGGTACATAAGAATCTCAAAAGCTCCAACAAGAAACGTTCCACATAATGTTCTTTCGTTACCCCATGTAGGGAACTTTGCATGCATTTTTGGCATTCTTCTATGTAAGAAGCTGAAAAACACTCAAACTAGACTTTTTTTGGTAAAGTTATGATATTTTCCCATAAAGTGTGTTTTGCATGCATTAGCGTTTTGGTACGTAAGTAGCTCAAAAAACACCGATAAGAGAAGCTTTTGGTAATTTTTTTTATATTTTTCCCTCATATGGCGTTCTTTCCATGTTTTTAGCGTTTTATTACCTAGCACGCTCATAAATACTAAAAAGACACGTTTCTGGAAGTGTTGTTTCCTTTCCCCATATAGGGTGATTTTGATTCAGCTCGGCGTTTTGGTACTACCAAAGTGAAATACACTCAAAATAAACTTTCTTGGTAAAGTTGTACTGTTTCTCCATATTGAGTGCTATTTATGCGTTTTAGCGTTTTGGTACCAAGGAAGCTCAAAACCATTGCTAATACACGTTTCAGGTAACGTTTTTTTCGTTTCCCCTTACAGAGTACTTTGCATGCATTTTGGCGTTTGTCTACGTAACAAGCTCAAAAAAAAAAAAAAAAAGTAAATAAAAAATAAAAATTTTTGATAATGTTATTCTGTTTCTACATAAAAAGGTGGCCTTTTTGTAACATGCTCAAAAACACTCGAAATACTTGTTTTTTGTATTTATTTTGTTTGCCATACAGAGATACATGAGTTTTCATCATTTTCTTACGTAAGTTGCTTAAAACACTGGAATAAGACGTTTTTGGTAATGTTCTTTTGTTTTCCCATATAGGATGCTTTCCATGCTTTTTATCGTTTCGGTGTCTAGCATGCACTTAAACGTTCGAAAAGCACGTTTCTGTAAGTCTCATTTTCCTTCTCCATATAGGATGCTTTGTATTCATTTTGGCGTTTTGGTATCTAAGAATATGAAATAAATTCAAAATATGCCTTTTTTGTAGTGTTGCTGTTTCTTCATACAGAGTGATATTCTTGCGTTTTAGCGTTTTGGTACCTGAGAAGCTCAAAAACTCTCTTGACACAAGTTTCTCATAATATCTTCTTTTTCCATATAAAGTACTTTCCACGTATTTTTTGACATTTTTTTTCTATGTAACAAGCTCGAAAACACTCCAAATACACGTTTTTAATAGAAATATACTCTTTTTCCATAAAAAGGCATTTTACATACGTTTTAGCGTTTTCGTAAGTAGCTCAATACACTAAAAAGAGACGTTTTTTTTAAGTTGTTTTGTTTTTATTTTAGTATGTTTTCCATGCTTTTTTAGTATTTTGGTTCCTAGAGCGGTCATAAAATCTCAAAAGTAATGTTTCTGGAAATCTCGTTTTCTTTACCAATGTAAGCTGTTTCATATGTTTTTCGACGTTTTGGTAACTAACAAAGTGAAAGAATCAAAATATTTGTTTTGAGTTAAGTTTAATAAAAGGTGTTTTGCATGCGTTTTAGTGTTTTTGTACTTAAGTGGTTTATAAAACACTCTAAAACACGTTTTCACTAATGTTGTTTTATTTTTCTATACAGGTTGATATCTATGTTTTTTTTTTTTTTAACGATTATCGTGCTTAACACGCTGAAAACTCTCAAAAGACACGTTTCTGTTAATGTCGTTTCGTTTCCTCATGTAGGTGGCTTTGCATGCATTTTGGCGTTTGGTACCTAACAATGTAAAAAACACTCAAAAATACACGTCTTTGTAATGAAATTTTGTTTCGCCATACAGAGTGCTATTGAAGCCTTTTAACACTTTCGTACCTAAGAAGCTCTTAAAATACATGTTTTTTTTAAATATTATTTTCGTTACCTATATAGAGTTCCTTTCATGCGTTTGAGAATATTTATATGTAACAAGCTCAAAACTCTGAAAATACACGTTTTTGGTATAATTATACTGTTTCTCCAGGAAGGGTGTTTTGCCTGCGTTTTAGCCTTTTGGTACTTAGTAGCTTAAAAACACTGAAAAGAGTAGTATTTGGTAAAGATGTATTGTTTTCCCATATAAGATACTTTCATTGCTTTCAGGGCGTTTTGGTGGCTAACATGTCCATAATCATTCAACAAATACGTATCTTAAAATGTCGTTTCCTTTCCCCATATAATGTGCTTTACATGCATTTTCGATTTATGTTATCTAACAATTTGTGAAAAACTCAAAATACACGTTTTATGGTAGTGTTGTTCTTTGTCCATATAGAAAGCTCTTCATGCGTTTTAGCATTTTGGTAATTGAGAAGCTCAAAAATATTCATAATACACGTTTCTCGTAATGACTTTTTGTCTCCCCATAGGGTGCGTTGCATGCATTTTGGTGTTTATATAAGTAACAAGCTCAAAAACTCTGAAAATACTTGTTTTTGATAATGTTACTCTGTGTCTCCATAAAGGTTGTTTTACATGCTTTTTACCATTTTGGCGTGTAGCTAAAAAAAAAAAAAAAGATCAAGATTCGTTTTGTATTGCAATATAGAGTGCTTTTCAAGCATTTTTAGAGTTTTGTTGTATAACATGGACAAATATACTCAAAACATACGTTTCTCTTAATGTCATTTATTTTTCCCATATAAGGTAAATTGCATGCATTTTGGCGTTTTGTACCTAACTGTAAAAAACACTTAAATTACACGTTTTTGGTGATGTTTCTACATGTGGAGAACACTTTTTGGCTTTTTGGTACCTAAGCTCAAAAAACACTCGTAAACACATATTTCTTAATGTTCTTTCGTTTTTCCTATTTTTTCTCATGTTTCATTTTTTGTATTGTTATTGTTTTGTTTTTTTTTCCATATAGTGTGTTATTCATACGTTTCAGCGTTTTGGTATCTAAAAAGCCCAAAAGCACTAAAAGTACATGTCTCTCGGATTGTTCTTTAGTTTCTTGATAAAATGTACTTTCCATGTATTTTATTGTTTAAGTAAGTAACAAGCTAAAAAAAAAAAAATCACTCAAAATACCTGTTTTTGATAATGTTACCCTGTGTCTTAATAAAGGGGGTTTGCATGCGTTTTAAGGCTTTGTTAGTTAAGTTGCCCCAAAAAACACTCAAAAGGAATTTTTTTAATGTTATTTTGTTTTCCCATATCGGGTGCTTTCGATATTTTTTTGCGTTTTGTTGTAAAATATGCACAAAAACACTCATAGCATACGTTTCCTGTAATGTTTCATTTCACCGTAGAGGTTGCTTTGCCTGCATTTCGGTGTTTTGTTAACTAACAATGTGAAAAACACATAAAATACACATTTTTTGTATTATTATTCTGTTTCTCCATTTAGAGTGTTATTCGTGCGTATCATAACATACACGTCTCTCGTAATGTTCTTTTGTTTCCCAATATAGTGTACTTTCAATACATATTTGCGGTTTTGTACGTAACAAGCTGAAAAGAACACAGAAAATGTATGTTTTTGTTAAAGTTATTGTTTCTCTTTAAAAGGTGTTTTGCAAGCGTTTTAGGGTTTTGGTAGGAGCTAAAAACACTCAAAAAATGTTTTGGTAATGTTTTTTTCCATATTATTTTTTTCCATGCTTTTTAGTGCTCTCGTGCCTTCAAAGGACACTCAAAAAACATGTTTATGTAAATGAAATTTCAGTTCACAATTGAGGTGCTTTTCATATATTTTGGCGTTTTGGTATTTAAGACATAAGACCTACCTAAGACCTACCTAAGACTCACTCATAATACTTGTTTCTAGTAATGTTCTGTCATTACCTGAAATAGGGTTCTTAACATGCATTTTGTCGTTTTCATAGGTAACACGCTAAAAAGATATTAAAAATACTCCTTTTTGGTAATGGTATTCTTACTCCATGAAGTGTGTTGTGCATGCGTTTTAGCATTTTGATACGTAAGAAGCTAAAAACACTCATTGTTTTTTTTTTTTCTTAGGTTATTTGGTATTCTCATACAGGGTGATTTCCATGCATTTTAGTGTTATGGTGCATAACATACAAACACTCCAAAAATATGCTTCTGGAATTTCGTTTATTTTCCCCATATAGGATGCTTTGCATGCATTTTGGCAGTTTGGCACCTAATGATGCAAAAAACAGTTAAGAATGCACGTTTTTGTTAATGTTCTGTTTCTCCACATATAATGCTATTGAAGTATTTTGCGTTTTAGAACATAAGAAGCTCAAAAGCACTCATAATACATTTTTTTTTTTAATGTCCTTTCCTTATTCAATATCAGATGCTTTGCATGAATTTCTGCGTTTTCGTGCATACCAATGTTAGGTTAGGCATAACATTGTGAAAACACTCAAAATACTCATTTTTTTAATGTTCTCTTTCTCCACATACAGTGTAGTTCATGCGTTTTAGCGTTTTGGTACCTAAGAAGTTAAAAAAAAAACTGAAAATACACGTCTCTCATAAAGTCTTTTTGCTTGCCGACGTTTTGCACTTTTAATACATATTTGTGATTATGTACGTAACAAGCTAAAAAACACTGATAATACATTTTTTTATTTATTGTGTTTCTCTATATTGTTTTTGCATGCCGTTTAGCGTTTTGATATGTAAGTTTCTAAAAACACCCAAAAGACACGTTTTTGGTAATGTTTTTTTTTTTCTTTTCTCCATACAAGGTGTTTTCCATGCATTTTACTCTTTTCGTGCCTAATACGCATCAAAATACGCTCACGAGACATGTTCCTGGAAATGGAGTTTTAAATCACAATAGAGGGTGCTGAACATGCATTTTGGCATTCTGGAATCTAAGTATGTGAAAAAACACTCAAAATACACGTTTTTTGATAATGTTCTCTTTTCTATATAGATTGGTATTCATGCGTCTTAGCGATTTGATACGTAAGACGATCAAAAGCATTCATAATATCCGTTTCTATTTATGTTCTTTCGGTAGCCCATACTTTCCATGCATATTGTCGTTTTTATAGGTAACAAACTTTAAAATGCTCTGTTTTTCATAATATTATTCTTTTTCCCTAAAGAGTTTTCCATGCGTTTTAGAGTTTTGGCATTTAAGGAGCGGAAAGACTGAATATATACGTTTTTTGTAATGTTATTTGATATTCCCATATAGGGTGGTTTCCATGCATTTTAGCGTTTTGGAGCAAAACATGGTTATAAACACTCCAAAAACATGTATCTGGAAATGTCATTTCCTTTCCCTGTATTCGGTGCTTTGCATGCATTTTGTCAGTTTTGCACGTAACACAAAAAAAAAAAAAAAAAAAAAAAACACACTCAAAATACACGTTTTTGGTAATATTGTTTTGATTCTCCACAGAGAGTGATATGCAACGCATTCTCGCGTTTTGGTATCTAAGAAGCTCAAAAGCTCCTTATACACGTTCCTCGTACTATTCTTTACTTTTCCCATATAAGGTACTTTGCATGCATTTTAACGCCCATAAACACTCAAAATACTTGTTTTTGGTAATGTTACTCTGTGTCTCAATTAAGAGGTTTTGCATCAGTTTTAGCGTTTTGGTAGGTATCTCGAAAACACTGAAAAGGAAAAGGAGTTTTTTTAATGTTTTGTTTTTAAATATAGCGTGCTTTTCATGCTTTTTCGCTTTTTGATGTCTAACATGCACAAAAATTATTATACATTTCCTCTGATGTCATTTAATTTCACCATAGAGTTTTAGTACCTAACAATGTAAAATACATTAAAAATAAAAGTTTGTGCTAATGTTCTGTTTTTCCGTATTGAGTGCTATTCATGAGTTTTAGCGTTTTTGTTCCTAAGAAGCTCAAAAATACTCCTATTACACGTTTTTCATAATGTCCTTACGTTTAGAAATATACTTTCAATGCATTTTGATGTTTTTCGACGTTCAAAAACACGCAAAATAGTTTATATATATATATATATATATATATATATATATATATATATATATATATATATATATATATATATATATATATATATATATATATATATATATATATATATAATTTTATTGTGTTTCTCCTTGAAGAGTTTTGATTTTATTTTCTTTGCAGTCATTTTCAAGTTTTAGTACCTAACAATGGAAAATACACGCAAATTACACGTTTTGGTAATGTATATTACCATTCTATTCATGTATTTTAGCGATTTGATACCTAAGAAGGTCAAAAAGACTCATAATATACTTTTTTCGAGAGGTCTTCTTGTGTCCTTATGCATTACGGCGTTTCTCTACGTGAAAAGTTCAAAACACTCAAAATACTTTTTTTTTTTTTTTTTGGCAATGCCATTCTGTTTCCTCATAAAGGGTGCTTTGCAAGCATTTTAGTGTTTTGGTACGATAGAAGATCACACACAATTTTTTTTTTTTTTCTTTTTTGGTAGTTTTCTTTTCCCATACAGGAAGAATTCCATGTTTTTTTTAGCGTTTTAGTGGCAATCACGTAAAAAAAAAAAGTTCAAAATACACGTTACTGCTAATTTCGTTTTGTTTTCCAAAATAGGTTGCTTTGCAGGTATTTTTGTGTTTTGCTACCAAACAATGTAAAATTAATTCAAAATACAAATTTTTAGTAATGTTCTGTTCCTCCTTTTAGAGTACTATTCATGAGTTTTATCGTTTTGGCTCCTAAGATCAAAAACAATGATAATACACGTTTCTCATAATGTCCTTTCGTTTTCCAATAGAGGGTACTACCCATGTATTTTTGCGTTTTTGTACGCAAAAAGCTGAAAAAAAGAACATTCAAAATACTTGTTTAAGGTAATGTTATTGTTTTTCTCTATAAAAGGCGTTTTACATACGTTTTAAGGTTTTGGTATGTAAAAACACTTAAAAAAATTTTTTTCGACATGTATTCTTTTTTCCGTACAGTGGTTTCTATGCTTTTTAGAGTTTTGTTGCCTAAATCGCTAGTAAAACCTCAAAAGACACGTTTAGAGAATTTTTTTCCCCATATAGGGTGCTTTGCATGTATTTTGTCGTTATGACACCTTATAATGTGAAATAAACTCAAATTTAACGTTTTTGGTAATATTGTTCTGTTTCTTTATATAGAGTACTGTTCATGCCTTTTAGCGTTTTGGTACTTTGAAAGCTAAAAAAAACAATTATTATATACGATTCTCTTAATCACTTTTCGTTTTCCCATATTGCATAAATTGCATTCATTTTCGGAAAATGACACCTACCAATGTGAAATACTCTCAAAATACAAGTTTTTCGTAACATTTTTCTGTTTCTTGATATAAAGTGCTATTTATACACGTTTTAGCGTTTTGATACTTAATTGAAAAGCTCAACCTCACTTATAATACTTGTTTTTCATAATGTGTTTTGTTTCCTTATATAAGGAGTTTTGCATGAATTTTGGCGTTATGGCACCTATCAATGTGAAATTAACTCAAAATACATATTCTTGGTAATGTTCTGTTTCTCCATATAGAGAGCAATTCATGCGTTTAAGCGTTCTGGTACTTAAGCTCAAAAACATTCATAAAACACGTTTCTCGTAGTTTGATTTTGTTTCCCCTTATTGCTTAGTTTGCATTCAATTTTACATTTTTGTATATAACAAGTTAAAAAACACTCAATATATATATATATATATATATATATATATATATATATATATATATATATATATATATATATATATATATATATATATATATATATATATACATATATATATTATATACATATATATATATATATATATATATATATATATATATATATATATATATATATATATATATATATATATATATATATATATATATATATATATATATATATATATATATATATATATACATATATATATATATATATATATATATACATACACACACACACACACACACACACACACACACACACGCACACAAACACACACACACACACACACACACACACACACACACACACACACACACACACACACACACACACACACACACAAAAAAAAAAAAGTTTTTTGTTAATTTGTATTCCATATAGGGTGCTTTTCATTCCTCTTAGCGTTTTGGTGCTTAACACGCCCAAAAATCTCAAAAGACACGTTTCTGGTAATGCCATTTCGCTTCCCCACGTTTTTAGCAATTTTCTCTTTCTCCATATTTTATACTATTCACGCGTTTTGGTATTTTCGTATCCAAGAATCTTAAAATTACTCATAATACACGTTTTCGATAATATCGTTTTGTTTCATCGTATAGGGTACTTTGTATGCATTTTAACGTTTTGGTACCTAATAATGTGAAATACACTCAAAATACACGTTTTTTTGGTTTTGTTCTGTGTCTGCATATATAGTGCAATTCATGTTTTCCGTACCTAAGAAGTTCAAAAATCGCTCAATGCACGTTTATTGTAATGTCTTTTTGATTTCCCCATATCAAGTACTTTGCATGGATTTTTGCGTTTTTATACAGAACAATCTCAAAAAAACTCAAAATGTTTGTTTTGGTTAGGATATTTTGTTTCCCCATGAAGGATGTTTTTGCATGTATTTTAGCGTTTTGATACGATAGCTCACAAACACTCAAAAGACATTTTATTTTAATTTTTATTTATTTATTTATTTATTTTTTTGCAATATTGTTTTGTTTCCCCATATGCTTTTTAGTATTTTGGTGCCTAACACGGACATAAACATTTTAAAAGACACGTTTCTGGAAATGTTTCTTTTCCTGATATAGGTTGCTTTGCATGTATTTTGTCTTTTTGGTACCTAACTGTGAATTAAACTTTTTTTCGTAATATTATTTTGCTTCTTAAAATAGAGTAACATTTATAGGTTTTTGGGTTTTGGTACCATGAAAAATTCAAAAACTCTCATGATTCACGTTTTTGGTAATGTCTTTCGGTTTCCACATATAGGGTAATTTACATGCATTTTGGAGTTTTCTACGTAACAAAACTCAAAAATGTTTTTGGTAATGTTATTGTTTCTACATAAAGTGTGCTTTACATGCATTTTTTGCGTTTTGGTAAGTATGAAGCTCAAAAACACTCAAAAGACACGTTTTCCTTAATGTTGTTTTTGTATATAGAATGAACTCCATGGTTTTTAGCGTTTAGGTGCCTAACACGCTCATAAACAATCAAAAGACACATATCTGGTAATGTCGTTTCGTTTCTCCATATAGGAGGCGTTGCATGCATTATGGGGTTTAGTACCTATTTATGTGAAAGACACTTCTGTTTCTTTCTATAGAGTGTTATTGATGCGATTTTAGACTTTTGATAGCTAAGAACCTCTAAACCACTCTTAATACATGTTTCTCGTAATGTGTCTTCGTTGCCCCATCTAGGGTACTTTCTATACATTTTGACGTTTATCTACGTAAGAATCTAAAAAAAAAGTAATATTATTGTTTTATTCACATAAGGTGTTTTACATGTGTTATAGCATTTTGGAATCTAAGGCGTTGAATAACACTCAAAAAAACAATTTTTTGGGATATTTTTTCTATAGAGGGTGTTTTCCATGCTTTTCAGAATTTTGTGCCAAACACACTCATAAACACTCAAAATATACGTTTTCTAGATATCTCGTTTCCTTTCCCCATGCAGTTTCCATGTTCCCCATGAGATACACGGTTTTGGTAAAGTTTTGTTTTCCTTTTTTTTTTTCCATATAGAGTGCTACTCATGCGTTTTCGTGTTTTTAATACCTAAGAAGCTCAAAAAACACTCATAATGTACGTTTCTTCTAATATCTTTTCGTTTCCTCATATAGGAGTACGTTTTTGACGTTTTTGTACGTAACAAGCTGAAAACACAAAATACCTGTTTTGGTGATGTTATTGTGTTACTCGATATACGGTATTTTGCATGCAGTTTAACGGTTTGGTAAGTTAGTAGTTGAAAAACACTGTAAATAAACTATATTGGTATTTTTTTTTCTCTTTTTTCCATATAGGGTGCTTCAGATGGTTTTTAGCGTTTTGTGCCTTACACGCTCATAAACACTCAAAAGACTTGTTTCTTGAAGTGCTTTGCTTCCATTATTTTGCGTTTTAATACCTAACAATGTAAAATACACTCCACGTTCTTTGGTAATGTTATTCTGCTCAATATAGAATACAATTTATGTCTGTTAGCGCTTTGTTACCTAAGAAGCTCAAAAACTCTCACACGAGAAATACACGTTTCTCGTAATGTTTTTTTTTTTTCGTTTCCCAATATAGGGAAAACAAAACAAAAAAAAAAAAAAATATATATATATATATATATATATATATATATATATATATATATATATATATATATATATATATATATATATATATATATATATATATATATATATATGTGCATTTTGCCGTTTTTGTACGTAATAAGTTTTAAACTTAAAAAAAAATAATTGTTTTTGATAAAGTTATTGTGTTTCTCCATAAAGTGTGTTTTTTATGCCATTTAGTGTTTTGGTACGTATGAAGTCCAAAATACTGAACAAACACATATTTCGTAACGTTGTTTTGTATTTTCATATAAGGTAAATTCCATGCTTTTTAGCTTTTTTGTGCCTAACACTCTCAAAAAACACTAAAAAGACACGTTTCTTGTAATTTGGGGTTTTTGTACCAAATAATGTAAAAAACAAAATGCACGTTTTTGGTAATGTTCTTTTTTTTTTCCATATAGTAAGCTATTAATATGTTTTAGAGTTTTGATTCCTAAGAAGCACAAAAAAGACTCATAATAAATGTTTCTTGTAATGTCTTTTCGTTTCTCCTTACAGGGTAATTTTCATGCATCTTGGCGTTTTCCTACGTACCAAGACACGAAACGCTCAAAATACTTCTTTTGAGTATGTTTTTCTGTTTCTCCACAAAAGGTGTTTTGCATGCGTTTTAGCGTTCTGGTATGTAAACAGCTCAAAAACTCTAAAAAGAAACGTTTTTAGTAATGTTTTCTTTTCCCACATAGCGTACTGTGTGCTTTTAAGTGTTTTGGTGCCTAGATCGCTCATAAAAACAAAAAATACATGTTCCTGGAAATCTTTTCAGACATAAGGTGCTTTGCTTTTTTGCTTTTTGTCACCTAACATTGCGGAATTCACAGAAAATACAAGTTTTTGGTATGTTATTCTGTTTCTCCGTATAGCGAGTTTTGCATGAGTTTTTTGGGATTTGGTATTAAAGAAGCTCAAAAACCCTAATAATATACGTTTCTTGTAATGTGTTTTTCGTTTATTGTTATAGGGTACTTTCCATGCACTTTGGCGTTCTTTTAAGTCACAAGCTCAAAAACTCTAAAAATACATGTTTTTTGGTAAGGTGATTGTGTTTTATCCTTGAAGGATGTTTTACGTGCATTTTAGCGTTTTGGTAAGTAGCTCAAAACACTAAAGGAACCCATTTTCAGTAATGTGGTAACGTAACAAGCTGAAAACAATAAAAAATACTTTTTTCGGGAGGTAATATAATTCTGTTTCTGCATATACGGTGCTTTTTTCAGTCGCTGTAGCGTTTTCGTACGTAGGTAGCTCAAAAACACTGAAAAAAACTTTTTTGGTAATGTTTTGTTCTCACATATAGGGGGATTTTCATTTTTTTTTTTTTTTTTAGCGATTTAACACTCAAAAGACACATTTTTGAAAATCAAATTTTCTTCTCTAACATAGAGTGCTTTACGTACATTTTTGACATTTTACTACTCAGCAATGTGAAAAACACTTGAAATAAATGTTTTAGGTAATGTTGTTCTGATTCTTCATATAGAGTCTCATTCAAGCGCTTCCGAGATTTTGTACCTAAGATGCTCAAAATCACTCATAATTCACGTTTCTCGTAATGTCTTTTCGTTTCCTCATATGAGGTATTTTCTATGCTTTTTAACGTTTTTGTACGTAACAAGCTTAAAACACTGAAAATAATTGCTTTCGGTAATGTTTTTTTTTCTTCAATAAACGGTGTTTTGCATGCGTTTTACTATTTTGTTACGTAGGTAGATAAAAAAAAATGCACTCAAAAGACACGCTTTTGGTAATGTTTTCTTTTCTTTTCGTATTTAGGGTGCTTTATATGCTTTTTTTCTGCATAATACGCTCATAAACACTCAAAATACACGTTTGTGGATGTTTTTTCGTTTTCTCCATATAGTGTGCTCTCATGCATTTTGGCGTAATGGCACCCAAGAATGTGAAATACGTTCAAAATACACGTTTTTGGTAATACTGTTCTCCGTATAGACTGCTATAGGCTGCTAATAGATGTTTCTCATATTTTTTTTTCTTATATAAGGTAATTTCCATGCTTTTTGACTTTTTTATACGTAATAAGCTCAAAAACACTCAAAATACTTCTTTCAAATGTGTTTTACATGCCTTTTAGCATTTTGCTAGGTAAAAAAATCAAAACTCCGAACAGACACGCTTTTTCGTAATATTGTTTTGTGTTACCATACAGGGTGAATTCCATGCTTTCTAGCGTTTTGGTGGCGAACAAGCTCAAAACACTGAAAAGACACCTTTCTGCTAATGTCGTTACCTTTCTCCATATAGGAGGTTTTGTACGTATTTTTGCGTTTTGGTAGCTAACGATGTGAAAAACGCTCAAAATACACATTTTCGGTAATGTTTTGGTTTTCCATATAGAGTGCTATTCATGCGTTTTAGAGTTTTGGTACCTAAGATGCGCGTCTCAAGTAATGCCCTTTCGTTTTCCCTTTTTTTTTTTTAATAATAATAAACTAAAAAAAAAAAAAAAAGCACACAAAATACTTATTTTTCGTAATATCATTATGTTTCTTCAGGAAGGTTATTTTGCATGTGATTTAGTACGTATGAAGTTGAAAAAAAACTTGGGAAACTTTTTTTTCCTAAAGTGTTGTTTTCCCATATAGATTGATTTCCATGCTTTTTAGCGTTATATTGCGTAACACGCTCAAAAACACTAAAAAAAAAAACACGTTTCTGGAAAATTTATTTCCTTTCCACATGTAGGAATTATTGCATGCATTTTGGCGTTTTGGTACCTAATGTTGCTTAGTTTCTTCATATAAAGTGCTACTCATGTGTTTTGGTTTTGCTGCCTATAAAGCTCAAAATACTTATAATGCACGTCTCTGGTAATTTCCATTTGGCTTTTATATAGAGTATTTTGCATGCATTTTTTTGGTGTTTTTGTACGTAAGATGTTCAAAAACATCTTACAAATATGTTTTTGTAATGTCATTCTTTTTCTTTACAGAGGGTGTTTTGCATAACGCTCATAAACTCTCAAAAGACATGTTTCTGGAAATTTCGTTTTCTTTCTCCATATAAGGTTCTTTTATGTATTTTGGCGTTATAGTACCTTACAATATAAAAAAAAAAACATTCAAAATAAATGCTTTTACTAATGTTGTTCAGTTTTTTTTTTTTTTTTTCATTTTGATACCTAAAAGGTACGAAAACTCTCATAATAAACTTCTCACCAAATGTCTTTTCATTTCATCGTGTAAAGTACTTTACATGTATTTTGGCATTTTTTTCTGCGTAACAAGCTCAAAATGAATGAAAATAAACGTTTTTTCATTAAGTTATACTCTTTCTTCATTAATTTTTTTTTGGCATACCTTTCAACGTTTTGGTACGTAAATAACTCAAAAAACACGGAATAGAGAAGCTTCTGGTAATATTGTTCTGTTTTCCCATATAGGGTGCTTTACTTTCTTTTTATTGTTTTTGACCCTCGCACGTTTATAAACATTCAAAAACACGTTTCTTTTCCATTCTCCATATAGGATAGTTTGCATCCATTTTGGCGGTTTGGCGTCTAACAATTTGAAATATACTCAAAATACACGCTTTTTTGGTAATGTTTTGTTTCTCCATAATGACCACTATTCAGGTTTTTTTTTTTTTTTTAGCATTTTGGTGCCTAAGACGCCCAAAAACACTCATAATGCACTTTTCCCGGAATATTCTTTCGTTTGCTATATAGGGCAATTTCCAGGGATTTTGGTGATACTTTAAGTAAGAAATTCAAAGCACCCAAAATACTTTTTTTTTTTTTTTTTTTTGTAATATTATTATCTATCTCCATAGACGGTGTTTTGCATGCGTTTTTGTTACGTAGGTAGCTAAAAAAAAATAGTCTAAGGGAACGTTTTCTAGTAAAATTATTTTGTTTCCCTATTCACAGTGCTTTCTTTTCTTTTAAGCATATAGGTTCCTATCATAATAATAAACACACAAAAGAAACGTCTCTAAAAATGTCGATTCTTTTACCCATATAGGGTGCTTTTCCTGCATGTTGGCTTTTTCGTACCTAACAATATGAAACAGACTGAAAATACTTGTTTTTTATACTGTGTTCTGTTTCTCTTCAAGAGTTTTAGCGTTTTAGTACCGAAGAATCTCAAAAACACTTATAGTCCACATTTTTCGTAATGACTCTTCGTTTTTTCTATTTGAGGTCTTTGCATGGAATTTGGCTTGCAAAAATGCATGCCAAAATGCAAGCTGAAAAACATTCAAATTAATGTTTTTTTTTTTTTTTTTTGTGGAAATGTTATTCTGTTTCTCCATAAAGGGTGTTTTGCACGTATTTTAGCGTTTTGGTGCTGAACTCAAAGGACTCAAAGGACACGTTTTTGGTAATGATATTTTCTACTTCCATATATTGTGCTTTCCATGCTTTTTAGCGTTTTGGTGCCTAGCATGCACAAAAACAAGCAAAAGATACGTTTCTTGAAATGTCGTTTTCTTTTTCCATAAAACCGGCTTTTTCTATGCATTTTTGTCAGTTGATTTACACGTTTTTTGTTTATAATTAGAGAATGGTATCAACGCGTTTTCGCGTTTTTTCTATCTAAGATACTGAAGAACACTCATAATGCATGTTAATCATAATGGCTTTTTTTTTTTTTTTCTCCATATAGAGTATTTTGTATTTGCGGCAATTTTCTAGGTGATAAGCTGAAAACACAATAAGTATTTGTTTTTGGTAATGTTATTCTATTTCCTTATAAAGTGTGTTTTCCATGCGTTTTTTTTTTTTTTCGTTTTGGTAAGTAAGAAGTCCCAAAACTCTCAAAAGATACATTATTCGTAATGTTGTTTTGTATTCGCATACAGAGTGACTTCTATGCTTTTAAGCATTTTGGTGCCTAACTCGCTCAAAGAAACACTCGAAAGACTCATTTGTAGCAACCTCGATTCGTTTACCAATATTGAAGGCTTTGCATGCATTTTGGCGTTTTGGTACCTAATGATGTGTAAACACTTAAGATGCACGTTTTTTTGTTTATTTAATTTTGTTTCTACTTATACAATGATATTTATGTGATTTAGCGTTTTGATATATAAGAAGCTCAAAAACTATCATAATATTTGTTTTTCGTAATGTCTTTTCGCTTCCCCAAGGAGAGTACTTTGCATTGCATTCTGGGGTTTTTTACGTAAGAAGCTCAAAACATTAAATAATACATGTTTTTGGTAAAGATATAGTTTCTCCATAAAAGTATTTTTACATTTTTTTTTCAGAGTTTTGGAACATAAATAGCTGAAAAACTCTTAAAAGTGACGTTTTTTGTAACATTGTGTTCCTTTTCCATATACGGTGCTTTCCGTGCTTTTTATTATTTTAGTGCCTAGATCGCTCATAAACACTTACTCAAAAGACACGTTTCTGGAAATCTCGTGTTGTTACCTTCTATTCATTTGGTACATAAGAAGCTTAAAAACACCCATAATACTCTTTTCTTGTGATGTCTTTTCCTTTCACCATATAAGGTACTTTTCATGTTTTTTTATTTATTTATTTATTTATTTTTTTGTACGTAACAAACTCAAAACTCTCAAAATTGTTGTTTTGAGTAATGTTATTGTTTCTTTATAAAAAGTGTTAATGTATTTTAAATTTTTTGGTACGTAATTAGCTCAAAAACACTTAAAAGACACTTTTAGTAAATTTAGATTTTCCATATGGTGGTTTTCCAAGCATTTAAGCATTTTGGTACGTAATTATTGAAAAAAAATCAAACTACATGTTTTTGGTAATGACGTTCTGTTCCTCGATATAATGTGATATTAATGCGTTTCAGGAATTTTGGTACTCATAATACACATCTCTCGTAATGTGCTTTCCTCTCCCCAAACATGATCATTTGAAATCATTTTTGGCGTTTTTGTACGTAACTAGCTCGAAAAAAAAAAAAAAAACACTCAAAATACTTGTTTTAGGTAATTTAATTGTTTATCTATAAAGGTTCTTTTTAATACGTTTAAGCGTTTTGGTAGGTAAAAATCTGAAAACACTTAAAAGACACGTTTTGGGTAATGTTCTTTTCTATTCTTATATAGGGTGATTTCCATGCTTTCCAGCGTTTTGGTGCCTAACGTGCATAAAAACACGCAAAAGATACGTTTCTTGGAATGTCGTTTCGTTTCCCCATATTAATAGCTTTCAATGCATTTTCTACGTAACAAGCTGAAAACACAAGAAATACTCGTTTTTGGTAATAATATCATGTTTCTCTATGAAACACTAAAAAGAGATGTTTTCGGTAATATTGATTTCTTTTACCTTATACGGTGCTTTCCATGCTTTTTACCGTTTTGGTGTCTATAATGCTCATAACACTCTAAAGACACGTTTCTGTAAATCTCGTTTCCTTTTACCCATACAGGGTCCTCTGTATGCATTTTGGGGTTTTGATAACTAACTGTGAAATATACACAGAATACACGTTTTTGGTCATATGATGTTCTCCATAAAGTTTCTATTAATGTGTTTCGTTGTTTAAATACCTAAGTAGCTCAAAAACACCCATAATGGACGTTTCTCGTAAAGTCTTTTCGTTTCCTCTTATAGGGTATTTAAATGCATTTTGGTGTTTTTGTATGTAACAAGCTGAAAACATTGAAAATACTTGTTTTTGGTATTGTTACTCCGTTTCTTCATAAAGTGTGTTTTTGAACGCTTTTTAGCGTTTTGGTAAGTTACTCAAAACACTCAAAAGACACGTTTTTTTTTCTTTATTGTAAAGTTGTTTTGTATCCTGATATGGTTTGCTTTGGAAGCATTTTGGCGTTTTGACACCTAATAATGGGAAAAATACTCAAAATACACGTTTTTATTAATGTTGTTCTTTCTCGATATAGAGTGCTATTCATGCTGAAAATAATAACACACGTTTCTTGTTCTCGTTCCCCTATATAGAGCGCTTTGCATGAATTTTGTCTTTTTTTTTTCTACGTTACAAGCTCAAAAACATTCAAAATATACGTTTTTGTGAAGTTATAATGTTTCCCCATAAAAAGCTTTTGCATGTTTTTTTTTTTTTTTTTCTAACGTTTTGGTACACAAGTAGGTTAGAATATTGCTTTGTTAGAATATTTTGTTTTCACATATAGGGTGCTTTTCATGTTTTTTTTTTTTTTTTTTTTTTCGTTTAGATGCCTAGTACGCTTATTAAAACTCAAAATACACGTTTCTGGAAATTTCGTTTCCTTTCCTAATATAGAATGATTTGCATGCATTTTGGCGTTTTGGTACTTAACAATATGACATACACTCAAAATACGCTTTCATGATAATGTTGTTCTGTTTCTTTATTCTTGCGTTTTAACGTTTTGGTTCCTAACAAGA
Organism: Scylla paramamosain; assembly: GCF_035594125.1. NCBI lineage: Eukaryota > Metazoa > Arthropoda > Malacostraca > Decapoda > Portunidae > Scylla > Scylla paramamosain. The sequence continues at coordinate 21,418,420 of NC_087172.1, forward strand.
TAAAAAATATGTTTGGTAATTTTATTGTTTCTCCATATAGAATGCTATTTATACGTTTTATCTTTTTGTTACCTAAAAAGCTCGAAAACATTTTTAATACATGTTTCAACTAATGTCTTTTCGTTTCCACATAGATGGTAATTTCCATGCCTTTCTACGTAACGAGGCCAAAAACCCTCGTAACTCAAAGGCACTAAAAAGAAACAATTTTGAAAATGTTTTGTTTTCTCATGAAGGGTGCTTTTCATGCTTTTTAGCTTTTTCGTAAACACTCAAAAGAGTAGCTTTCTGGAAATCTTGTTTCCTTACCGCATATAGGGTGCTTTTTCATGTATTTTGACGTTTCGATACCCAACAATGAGAAATAAACTCAAAATACACGTTTTCGATAAAGTTGTTCTGATTCTCCATATAGAGTTTTCGAGCTTTAGTGCCTAGCATGCTTAGAAACACTGAAGATGTTTTTTTTTTTTTTTTTGTGTGATGTTATTGTGTTTCTCCACAAATGGTGTTTGGATGTTTTCCCTATAGGGTGCTTTTGATGCTTTTTAGCGTTTTCATGCCTAACATGCATATAAGCACTCAGAGGAAACATTTTTGGATATGTTTTTTTTCCCCATATATGTTGCTTTTCATGCATTTTTGCGTTATATCATCTAACAATGTGAAACAATCTCAAAATACTCGTTGTTGGTGAAATGTTGTTTTTCTCCATATAATGTGCATTTCATACGTTTTAGCGTTTCAGTCCCTAAGAAGCTCAAAAATACTCATAATAAATGTTTCTTGTAATGTTTTCTCGTTTCCTCATTCCGGGTACTTTGTATTTTGGCGTTTTTGTACGTAAAAAAGCTCAAAACACTGAATATACATATTTTTGGTAATGTTACTATGTTTCTCCATAAAGAGTGTTTCGCATCAGTTTTAGTATTTTGGTAAGTAATAAGTTCAAAAACATTCAAAAGACAGTTTTTCTCGTAATGTTCTGTATTCTTTTATGCAGCGATTTCCATGTTTTTTTTTATCCATATAAAGGGCTTTGCATGCATTTTGGTGTTTGAATTGAAAACACTCAAAATACACGTTTTTGTTAATGTTTTCTTTCTTGTAGTAAAGTGCTATTCATGAGTCTTAGCATTTTAGCACCTAAAAAAATTACAAACTCTCATAATACGCGTTTTTTCGTGGTCTTTTCTTTTCCTCATATAGTGTAATTTGCATTCATTTTGGCGTTTTATACGTAATTAGATAAAAAAAAAATTCGAAATACACGTTTTTGGTAAAGTTTTACTGTTTGTAGATATTTTTTTCATGCATTTTAAAACACTAATTTTGTTTTGGTTTCCAAAAGTATATGGAAAAACAGAACATTACCAAAAAGCTGTATTTTGAGTGTTTTTCACATTGTTAGGTACCAAAAAAGCAAAAATGCATGAAAGGCATCCTATATGGGATAAGGAAACGATATTCCCAAAAAGCCTGATTTTTTTTAGCGTTTATGTGCAGGTTAAGCACGGAAACGCTAAAAAAGAATGGAAAGTACATGATATGGGAAAATAAAACATAACCAAAAACGTCTTTTACGTACCAAAACGATAAAATGCATGGAGAACACCCTTTGTGAAAAAAAAAAAAAAAAATACATTATAATTTTTTTTTTTTTTTCGTGTTTTTGTGCTTGTTACGTACAAAGACGCAAAAACCCATGAAAATACCCTACATGGGGAAGCGAAAGGATATTACCAGAGATGTGTATTATGAGTGTATTTGAGTTTCTTAAGTACCAAAAAAGTAATACTCGTGAAAAAAAAAGAATAGCTAACAAAAGCGAATTTTATTTTATTTTATTTTTTTTTTTTGTACATTGTACATTGTATAAATGGAGTCCACATTATATGGGATTGCAAATAATTTCGAAAAACGTTTGTCTTCAGTGGTTTTGAACTTGTTACATACCAAAACGCTTAAATGCATGCAAAACACACTTTATGAAGAAACAGAATAACATTACCCAAAAAAATATTTTCGAGTTTTTTTTCAGATTGTTAAGTAGAATAACGGCAAAATGCATGCAAAGAACATTATATGACAAAACGAAAATATATTACGAGAAACGTATATTTTTTGAGTTTTTGAGCTTTTTTTTTTTGGTACGAAAACGCAAAACACGTCAATACCACTGTACGAGTATATGGAGAAACGAAAAAAAAAAAAAAAATTGTAATTTGAGTGTTTTTCACATTGTTAGTTACCAAAACACCAAATTGTATGGAAAGCCCCTTTATATGGGGAAACGAAACGACATTCCACGAAACGTATATTTCAAGAGTTTTTGTGAATATTAGGCATCAAAACGTAAAGAAAGCATGGAAAGCACCCTATATGGGTATAGAAAACTAAATAAGAAAAAGTCTTTTGAGTGTTTTTCAGCTTCTTACGTACCAAAAACGCATTTAAAAACACCTTTCATTTAGAAAGAAAATAACATTACCAGTGGTTTTTAGCTTCTTACGTACCAAAACGGTAAAATAGATGTAAAAAACCTTAATGGAGAAACAGAATAACGTTAGCCAAACGAGTATTTTGAGTGTTTTTGAGATTGTTACGTACAAATACGCAAAAATGCATGCAAAAGTACTATACATGGGGAAACGAAAGACATTACAAGAGACATGCATTATGAGTGTTTTTGAGCTTTTCAGGTATCAGAATGCTAGAACGCATGGATAGCACTCTATATGGAGACAACAACCTTACGGAGAACATGTATTTTAAGTGTTTTTCTTAGCTACTTACGTACCAAAACGCAAAAATGCATGAAAACACCGTTTATGTAGAGAAACACAATAAGACAGAAAATCGCATTATATATAGTATTATGGGAGTTTTTGAGCTTTTTAGGTAACAAAATGTTACAACACATTAATAGCAATCTATATCGATTGAAAGAACATTACAAAAAACTTGTATATTGAGTGTTTTCACATGATTAAGTACCAATACGCAAAAATTCATGGAATGTCCCTTACGTGTGGAAAAGAAACGACATTACCAGAAACGTGACATTTGAATATTTTGAGCGTGATGGGAACGAAAACGCTCAAATGGATATAAATCACCCTATATAGTAATACAAAACATCATTAAGAAAAATTAGATTTTTACGTGTCTTTTTTTTTTTTTACTTTTGCGTACTAACACGCTAAAAAAACATTCAAAATAAACCTAATGGAAAAAAGAAAAAAAAATTACCAAAGACAAGTATTTTCGAGTGTTTTGAACTCCTTACTTAAGAAAAAAAACTTCAAAATCAATACACGGTACCTTATATGGGGTAACGAAAACACAACGAGAAATGTGTATTATGAGTGTCTTTGAGTTTTTTTTTCACAGTTTTAGGTACCAAAACGCCAAAATGCATGTTAAGCCCCGTTATATGGGAAAACGAAACGATATTAAAAATAAAGTATGTTTTGAGTGTTTTTGTGCATAATTGGCACCAAAACCTCTCTCCTAACTCCTCTGACTATAAGAAATTCTTTGACTACTTAACTTCCAAAGTGGAGCACATTCTGACCCTCTTCCCTTTTGCAGAGATCTCCATTCTTGGAGACTTCAATGTTCACCACCAGCTTTGGCTTTCCTCTCCCTTCACTGACCAACCTGGTGAACTAGCCTACAACTTTGCTATCCTCCATGACCTAGAGCAATTGGTGCAACACCCTACTCGTATTCCTGACCGTCTTGGAGATACGCCCAACATTCTTGACCTTTTCCTGACCTCTAATCCTTCTGCTTATGCTGTCACCCTTTCTTCTCCGTTGGGCTCCTCCGATCACAATCTCATATCTTTATCTTATCCTATCACTCCAATCCCTCCTCAGGATCCCCCTAAGCGAAGGTGCCTCTGGCGTTTTGCCTCTGCTAGTTGGGGGGACCTGAGGAGGTATTTTGCTGATTTTCCTTGGAATGACTACAGCTTCCGTGTCAGAGACCCGTCTTTGTGTGCTGAGCGCATAACAGAGGTGATAGTGTCTGGCATGGAGGCGTACATTCCTCACTCTTTTTCTCGTCCTAAACCTTCTAAACCTTGGTTTAACACAGCTTGTTCTCGTGCTATACATGATAGAGAGGTGGCCCACAAAAGGTACTAAAGCCTTCCTTCACCAGAATCTCATGCACTTTATATTTCTGCCCGGAACCATGCCAAGTCTGTTCTCCAACTAGCCAAAAACTCCTTCATTAACAGAAAATGTCAAAACCTTTCAAGATCTAACTCCCCTCGTGATTTCTGGCATCTAGCCAAAAATATCTCCAATAACTTTGCTTCTTCTTCTTTCCCTCCTCTACTTCAACCAGATGGCACCACTGCTATCACATCTATTTCTAAAGCTGAACTCTTTGCTCAAACCTTTGGTAAAAACTCTACCTTGGACGATTCTGGGCTTGTTCCTCCCTCTCCTCCACCCTCTGACTACTTCATGCCACGTATTAAAATTCTTCGTAATGATGTTTTCCATGCCCTCGCTGGCCTAAACCCTTGGAAGGCTTATGGACCTGATGGGGTCCCTCCTATTGTTCTCCGAAACTGTGCCTCCGTGCTTGCACCTTGCCTAGTCAAACTCGTTCAGCTCTGTCTGTCAACATCTACCTTTCCTTCTTGCTGGAAGTTTGCCTACATTCAACCTATTCCTAAAAAGGGTGACCGCTCAAATCCCTCAAACTAACGTCCTATTGCTTTAATTTCCTGCTTATCTAAAGTTTTTGAATCTATCCTCAACAGGAAGATTCTTAAACATCTATCACTTCACAACCTTCTATCTGATCGCCAGTATGGGTTCCGTCAAGGCCGCTCTACTGGTGATCTTCTGGTTTTCCTTACTGAGTCTTGGTCATCCTCTTTTAGAGACTTTGGTAAAACTTTTGCTATTGCCTTGGACATATCAAAAGCCTTTGATAGAGTCTGGCACAAAGCTTTGATTTCAAAACTACCCTCCTACGGTTTCTATCCTTCTCTCTGTAACTTCATCTCAAGTTTCCTTTCTGACCGTTCTATTGCTGCTGTGGTAGACGGTCACTGTTCTTCTCCTAAATCTATTAACAGTGGTGTTCCTCAGGGTTCTGTCCTGTCACCCACTCTCTTCTTATTATTCATTAATGATCTTCTAAACCAAACTTCTTGTCCTATCCACTCCTATGCTGATGATACCACCCTGCACTTTTCCATGTCTTTTCATAGACGTCCAACCCTTCAGGAGGTAAACATATCACGCAGGGAGGCTACAGAACGCCTGACTTCTGATCTTTCTAAAATTTCTGATTGGGGCAGAGCAAACTTGGTATTGTTCAATGCCTCAAAAACTCAATTCCTCCATCTATCAACTCGACACAATCTTCCAGACAACTATCCCCTCTTCTTCAATGACACTCAACTGTCCCCCTCTTCTACACTGAACATCCTCGGTCTGTCCTTTACTTATAATCTGAACTGGGAACTTCACATCTCATCTCTAGCTAAAACAGCTTCTATGAAGTTAGGTGTTCTGAGACGTCTCCGCCAGTTTTTCTCACCCCCCCCAGCTGCTAACTCTGTACAAAGGCCTTATTCGTCCATGTATGGAATATGCTTCACATGTCTGGGGGGGTTCCACTCGTACTGCTCTTCTAGACAGGGTGGAATCAAAAGCTTTTCGTCTCATCAACTCCTCTCCTCTAACTGACTGTCTTCAGCCCCTCTCTCGCCGCCACAATGTTGCATATCTAGCTGTCTTCTACCGCTATTTTCATGCCAACTGCTCTTCTGATCTTGCTAACTGCATGCCTCCCCTCCTTCCGCGGCCTCGCTGCACAAGACTTTCTTCTTTCTCTCACCCCTATTCTGTCCACCTCTCTAACGCAAGAGTTAACCAGTATTTTCAATCATTCATCCCTTTCTCTGGTAAACTCTGGAACTCCCTGCCTTCTTCTGCATTTCCACCTTCCTCTGACTTGAATTCCTTCAAGAGGGAGGTTTCAAGACACTTATCCACCAATTTTTGACCACTGCTTTGACCCTTTTATGGGACTGGCATTTCAGTGGGCATTTTTTTATTAGATTTTTGTTGCCCTTGGCCAGTATCCTTCCTACATAAAAAAAAAAAAAAAACATTACGAAAAACGTGTATTTTGAGTGTTTTTGAAATTTTTAGGTACCAAAACACAAAAATGCATGCAATCTCTCCTATATAGAAAAACAAAACGACATTACCAGAACCGTGTCTTTTGAGTGTTTCTGACACTAACACTAAAGCGCTAAATTGAATGGAAATCACCCTATATGTGAATAAAAAAAAAAAAAAACATTACAAAAAACGTCTTTTGAGTGTTTTAAACTTCATACTTACCAAAACGCTGAAGCGCTTGCAAAACACTCTTTATGGAGAAACAGAATAACATTATCAGTAACAACTATTTTCGAGTGTTTTTGAACTCCTTACGTAGAAAAACGCCAAAAAGCATGAGTATGAGAAATATGTATTATGACTGATTTTGAGTTTTTTTTTTCTCTTTTAGTACCAAACGCGAAAACGCGTTAATATCACTTTATGCGAAGAAACAAGAACGTTCCCAAACGTATAATTTGAGCGTTTTTGTTTTTCACATTGATAGGTACACACTCATATTGTTAGTCTCTTTCATGGGGAAACTAAACGGCAAATAAGAAAAGTATCTTTTGAAATTTTTTTCTACAGGTTACACACACACAAATGCTAAAAAGCATGGAAAGCACCCTATCTATATAGGAATACAAAAATAAGATTACGAAAAACGTTTGTTTTCAGTGTTTTTCATCTTACGGAAACGCTAAAACGCATACAAAACACCCTTTATGGACAAAAAGAATAACCTTACCAAAAAGAAGTATTTTGAGTGTTCTTGAGTTTATTACACAGAAAAACGCAAAAAAGCATTTAGAGTACACTATATAGGGGAAACGAAAAGACATTACGAGAAACGTGTGTGTTTTTAAGCTTCGTTATCAAAACTCTAAGGCACATGAAAAGCAGTCTATATGGTGAAAAAATAATATGAATGGCACTCTATTATGAGAAACAGGACAACAATACCAAGAAAAAAAAACTTTTATTTTGAGTGATGTTTTCACATTAATAAATACCAAAACGCCGAAATTCATGCAAAGACCCCATATATAGTAAAACGTGTAATTCCAGTGTATTTCACATTGTTAGGGGCTAAAGCCCCAAAATTCATCCAAATCGCCAATTATGGGGAAATTAAAAGTCTTTTTTAACAAACGTGTCTTTTGATTACGAGCGTGTTAAGCACCAAAAAACAAAAATCATATTAAGCAGCCTATGTGAAAAAGTCAACATTACCAAAACGTGTATGTTGAGTGTTTTTCAGGTAATTCCGCACACAAACACTGAAAAAAAAAAAAAAAAAAAAAAAAAATATATATATATATATACGAGTATATATATATATATATATATATATATATATATATATATATATATATATATATATATATATATATATATATATATATATATATATATATATATATATATATATATATATATATATATAACACCCTTAATGGAGAAGCACAATAACATTTATAAAAATAAGTATTTTACGAGTTTTTGAGTATATTATGTCCAAAAACGCCAAAATGCTAAGAAAGAATCTTACAGAGTACCATATAAAGAAACGTACAAGTTAGTAAAAAAAAGCTTAAACGCATGAATAGCAAAATATGTAGAAACAGATCAACATTACCAAAAAAACATGTATTTTTTTTTTTATGTATTTTATATTGTTGGGTATTAAAACTTCAGAAAGCCTGCGACGTTACCAGAAACGAGTCTTTGGAGATTTTTTTTTTCGTGTTTGGCACCAAAACGCTAAAAAGCATGAGAATCTATTTCTATCAGACAAAAAAAGAAAAAAAGAAAATAAATAAAATAAAAATAAAAACGTGTCATATCAAGTGTTTTGAATTTCTTATGTACCAAAAAACTAAAACATATGGAAATCACCCTTCATGCAGAAATGTAGCATTACAAAGAATGGAGAGATTTTGAGTGTTTCTTCAGCTTGTTACGTAGAAAAATGCCAAAATGCATACAAAATACTTTATGGGGAGAAAAAGAAAGACATTACGAGAAACGTGCATTATGGGTGTTTTTTTTAGGTTCTTAGTTATCAAAACGCGAAAACGCGTTAATATCACTCTTTCAGGAGAAACAGAAGAGCATTAATGAAAACGTGTATTTTGAGTGTTTTCACTTTGTCATATACTAAAACGCCAAAATGCCTGCAAAGCTTTTGATAGGAGAAAATGAAACGACCTTACAAGAAACGCGTCTTTTAAGTGTTTTTGAGCATGTTAGGCACCAAAGTGCTAAAAAGCATGGAAATCACCCTTTCCCGGAATACAAAACAACATTACGAAAAACGTTTCTATTGAGTGCTTTAGAAATCCTCACATTTCCAAATGCTAAAAAAAAAATATATGTTATTTAGAAACAAAATGATATTACCAAAGTCAAGATTTTTTTAATATTTTTCAGCTTGTTACAAAGAAAAATGCCAAAAACAAACAAACAAACAAACAAACATGGAAACTACCCTTAATGCGGAAAAGACGTTATATGAATCGTGTATTATGAGTGTTATTTTTTATTTGTTTTGTTTTTATAGTAAAAAAAAAAACGCTAAAACATATGAATATATATGGAGAGAAGAACAACATTTTAAAAAACGTGCAGGTTTTTTTTATAGTAAGGTACAAAAATGCCAAAATGTATGCAATGCACCTTCTATGGGAAAAGAAAACGAGATTTTCAGAAACGTGTCTTGAGTGTTTATGAGCGTGCTTGGCACCAAAACGCTAAAAAGTATTGGAAGAAACTTATATGGGAATAGAAAACAGCATTACCAAAAACGTGTCTTTAGAGTGTTTTTTTTTTCAGGTGCTTATGTACTAAAACTCCCTTTTTGAATAAAAAAAAACATAACCAAAAAGAAGTATTTATCTGATTTTTTGGGTTTGTTACGTAAAAAACGTCAATATGCATGAGTGTCCTATATGAGAGAAGGAAACGTCATTATGAGACACTTATGTTATAAATGTTTAGCAACTTTATGGGTATCTAAACGCTAAAACGCATGAACAGCTCTCTATATTAAAAAAAACAGAACCACATAACTAAAATGTATTTTTAAGCGTATTTCACATTAGCAGGTACCAAAACCCCCCCCCCCAAAAAAAAAAAAAAAAAAGAAAACATGCAAAAGACCTTATATGGTGAAAAAAAAATATCCAGAAAGGAGTTTTTGAGTGCTTATGAACGTGTTAGGATAAAACCATGGAAAAAAATCCCTATAAAGGAAAACAAAAACAATATAACCAAAAACGAGTTTCTTCCGTGCTTTGGATCTACTTACTAAAATGCTGAAACCCATGAAAAAAAAAAGAAAAACAGAATACCGTTACAAAAAACGTGTATTTAAAGTTACAGAGAAAAATGAAAAAAAAAATGCATGCAAAGTACTCTATACGGGATAACTAAAAGGCATTACGAGAATAGCGTAGAGAATAGTGAGAGTTTTGAGCTTCTTAGGTACGAAATGCTAAATCGCATCTATATCAAGAAATAGCACAACATTACCAAAATTTTGTATTTTGTTTTCACATTACTAGGTACCAAAAGCGCCAAAATCCATGTACAGTTTACTATATGGAAAAACGAACGACATTACCAGAAACATGTCTTTTGGGTGTTTTTGAGCGAGTTAGTAACGAAAACGCCAAAAGAAATGGAAATCACCTAATATGGGTCTTTTCAGTGTTATTGAGCTTATAAAATAAATCAAAACGCTAAAACGCATGCAAACACTCTTTATTGAAAAAAGATAACATTACGAAAAGCAAGTGTTTTAATGTTTTTTTTTTTTTGTGCTTGTTGCGTAGAAAAACGCAAAAAGCCAGCAATGCAACTTATATGGGGAAACGAAAGGACATTACCAGCTTCCTAGTTACCAAAACTAACGCATGGATAGCACTCTATAAAATATTACTAATAATATTAACAAAATCCTTTATTTTCAGCGTATTTCACATGTTTAGGTACCAAAACGCCAAAATGAATGCAAAGCACCTTATATGGCAAAGATAAATTATATTCCCAGAAATGTGTCTTTTAAGTGTTTATAAACATGTTAGGTACCAAAACACTCTAAACCATGGAAAGCACTCTAAATGTGGAAACAAAAAATCTTTACAAAAAAAGTTTTTTTGAGCTACTTCTGTACTAAAACACTAACATGCTTGCAAAACACCCTTTATAGAGAAAGAGAGTAACGTTACCAAAAACAAATATTATGTGTGTTTTCAGCTTCTTTCGTAGAAAAACGCAAAAATGCATGAAAGTACCTAATATTGGGAAACGAAAAGACATTACGACAATTTTGCATTTTAAGTGTGTTTGAGTTTGGTACCTAAGAAAGGTACCAAAACTCTAAAAGGTATGAATATCATTCTATATGTAGAAAAAGAATAATACCAAAAATGTGTATTCCGATTTTTTTCATAATGTTAGGTACCAAAACGCCAAAAAACATATGGAGAAACGAAAATGCATTACAAGAAACGTGTATTCCTGAGATTAACAACCTCAGCAACACATAATACACGTTTCTTGCAATATCGTTTGATTCCTGAAATACGGTACGTTCCATCCAGTTTGGTATTTTTGTAGGTAACAAGCTCAAAACACTGAAAAATTCTTCTTTTTTGGTGTTATTTTCTTTCTCTATAAACGGTGTTTTGCAGGTTTCTAACATTTTGATACGTAAGAAGCTCAAAGGCACTAAACACTCAAAAGGTACATTTTTCGTAATGTTCTTTCATATCCTAATATAGGGTGCTTTCTATGTATTTTAACGTTTTGGGGTCTAAAAAAAAAAAAAATTGAAATGCATGAAGAAAAATAACATTCCCAAAAACGTCTGCTTTGAGTGCTTTTTACATTATTAATTACCAAAACGCCGAAGTGCGTGCAAAGGGAAGCGCATTATGAGAAACGTATATTGTTAGTATTTTTGGGATTTTTGGCGCTTTGGTACCTAACATTGAAAATACTCAAAATACACATTTTTTGTAATGTTCTTTTTCTACAAATAGAATGCTATTCATGACTTTTAACGTTTTGGTACCTAAGAACCTCTTTTTTTTCTCTCTAAATAGAGAAAGAAAACAATATTAATAAAAACGTTTATTTTGAATGATAGGCTGCAAAAACGCCAAAATGAATGCAAATTACTCTATATGGTGAAAAAAACAAAACAAAATAATAACATGTCGTTTCAATGTTTTTCATCTTGTTAGGCACCATAATGTTAAAAAGCATGGAAATCACCCTATATGTGATTAGAATACAAAACAACATTATCAAAAAAGTGTCTTTGGAGTGTTCAGGAACCTCTAACGTACCTAAAATACGAAAAAAAAGGCATGCAAAAACTTTCGTATGGAGAAACAGAATAACATTTCCCAAAAATGTGTATTTTGAGTATTTTTTAGCTTCTTTGGGACAAAAACGTAGAAATACTTTATATGTACTTTACAAAGTACTTTATATGATTAACCCGTTAAATCCGAGCACCCCCGGAATTCAGACATCTCTCGTGCCTGATTAATTGGGAAAAAATCGACATTTGCAGATTGACTTGGAAATACGTTTATTCGGTAGTGCATGTGTAGATACATCAGCAGGTGTATTTTTTTTGCCCAACTCAACCTGGTTCTTTCACAATATTCGCCAGTAGTTGGAGAACTCCCGCGCATCAGTAGAAGAGGCTATATATATATATATATATATATATATATATATATATATATATATATAGAGAGAGAGAGAGAGAGAGAGAGAGAGAGAGAGAGAGAGAGAATTTCAAGGTCAGGGACAGTCTCAGATTTCAGGGTCATACATCCTCCCACCCACCCACAGAGGGAGAGATGGACGGAGGGAGAGATAGGTAGGTTGTCATCGCATCAGAGAGTAAATCCCCTGAAGTGGCTACACACAAGCATCCTCTACAAATTGGAAGATTATGTAAAATAAAAGAGAGAATAGGTAAAATAAAAAAAAGATAAAAAGCAAGTACAATAATGATAATAATAATATAATGGTGGAGGATGTAGACATAACTGTTTGATTGTGAAGTACAGTACAGTAGGGATGGAGGGAGGGAGGGTTGAGGGCTGTCATCTGAGAGCGGTACGTACTGAGGAATGTGGGGCTCTGGCAACTCCTGCGTCTCAGTGCGATAACGGGTTATAGTCTATGTTGTTCAACTCCCCATAGTTCATTTCTTGTTTATTGTTTCTTTGCTGTATCTTTCTTTGCTGTGATCGTGGTGGTGGTGGTGGTGGATCAGCACCTGATCGGATAACAGGAGAGCGAGTGCGAGAGCGACCACCCACGATGCCTCCATTTTCACCACCCTCATCACTTTGATAAACTTTCTTTGTTGCTGGAGCATCAGATTCGATGTCACTCGAAAATGTCAACTTTCTCTTAGCTTTTCGTGGCATTATTGAGTTTCTAGGTCTCAATATAGTTCAGTTATACCACGAAAAACGAGACAATGCAGTGTGTAGATTGGCCCTGTCAAGAGGCTAATTGTGACTGACGCTCATGCACACTTGAAAGCACTAACTGGCAACTTATCATACTGGAGACAGTGTTCCATAGTAGGGCTACCTCCTACATCAAGTTTGAAAGTGTTGCCAAGTCTTGCGCAGTTTTTGTGTGGGGTCGAACATAATGCCGCCCGGGCGGCTCCTCGGTTCTCCACGGTCCAGCCTCCCGGGCGTCTCCTCGGTATTTACGGGTTAAACAAAATTATATTGTCAGAAAAGTGTATTATATGAGTATTTTTAGATTCTTAGGTACCGAAATGATAAAACACATGAAAAGCATTCATTATGGACTAACACAACAACATTACAAAAAACGAGTATTCTCGGTGTTTTGTACATTGTTAAGTACCAAAATGACAAAACGCATGCAAAGCACTGTATATGAGGAAACAAATACCAGAAACGATACCAGAAACGTATCTTTTGAGTGTTTTTGAGCATGTTAGGCACTAAAACTCTAATAAGTATGAAAAACACACTATAAGGGAATACAAATCATTTTTAAGAAAAACGTGTCTATTGTGTGTTTTTAAGCTTCTTCCTTACAAACACACTCAAACTCATGCAAAACATTTTTTTTATTAATAAATAGATTAACATTACAAAAAATCGTGAATTATCAGTGGTTTCGAATTTCTTTTATAGAAAAACGCTAAAATGCATGCAAAGTACCCTATATCGGGAAACGAAATGATATTACAAGAAACGTGTTTACTGTAATGAGTGCTTCTGAGCTTCGGTCCCAAAACCCTAAAACGCTTTAAAAGCACTCGATGAGAGAAACAGATAAACATTATGAAAAACGTGTGTTTGGAGTGTTTTTCACCTTGTTAGGTAACAAAACGCCAAAATGCATGCAAAGCAAGTGATTTGAAGAAACAGAACAATGTTCCCAAAAGCGTGTATTGTGTGTTTGAACTCGTTAGGTACCAAAACACCAAAATGCATGCAAACAACTGTACATGGGGAATCTAAAAGACATTATGAGAAAAGTGTATAATGAGTGTTTCTGAGCTTCTTATGTATCAAAACGCAAAAAGAAAAAAAAAATGCATTAAAACGTTTATTATGTGTGTTTTCACACTCTTAGGTACCAAAACGCTAAAATGCATGCGGAGCAGTCTCTATAGGAAAACTAAGCGACATTACCAGAAACGTTCCGTTTTAGTGTTTTTTTTTTAAGCTTTTTAGGCACCCAAACGCAAAAAATGCATGGAAGATACCATATTTTGGAATGCAAAATGAAAATACAAATTTGTGTTTTTGAGCTTTTTAAGACCCAAAACGCTAAAACTCATTGAAAGCACCCATTATGGAGAAACAAAACAGCATTAACAAAAACAAGTATTTTCAGTGTTTTGAATTTGTTAGGCAAAGAGACGGCCAAATGCATATAATAATAAAAAAAAAAAAAACTATATGGTGAAACAAAATATTTTCAGGATTGTGTGTTATTAATGTTATTGATCTTCCTAAGTAACAAAACACTCAATAGCACTCTATATGTAGAAACACACACACACACACACACACACAAAAACAAAAAAACAACTACCAAAGAGGCGCGTTATGAATGTTATTCACATTGTTATGTACAAAAACGCAAAAATTCATAGAAAGTATCTTATTGACGTTACGAGAAAAGTGTATTATTAGTGTTTTTGAGCTTCACTGGCTACAATACGCAAAAAACACTTCAATAGCACTATATATGGAGAAACAGACCATTACCAAAAAGGAGTAGTTTGTGTTTTTTTACATTGTTAGGTATCTAACTGCCAAAATGTATGCAAAGCACCCAATATAGGGAAAAGTAACGTATAAAGTAATATATATATATATATATATATATATATATATATATATATATATATATATATATATATATATATATATATATATATATATATATATATATATATATATATATATATATATATATATATATATATATATATATATATATATATATATATATATATATATATATATATATATATATATATAGAAAAGAACATTACCAAAAATGTGTACTTCGAATATTTTCACAATGTTAGGTACCAAAACGCCATAAAGTATATGGAGAAACGACCTTACATTAACAGATAAGTGTTTAACAGTGTTTCTTTCTTTCTTTCTTTTTTATTAAGCCCGAAAACGCTAAAATACATAGAAAACACCCTATATTGTGACACAAAAGAACATTACAACAACGTGTATTATAAGTATTCCTTGTTTTAAGAACGTATCTTATGAGTGTTTTTGCACATGTTAGTCTAAAAAACACTGAAAGGCATGGAAAACACTCGATATGGGAAAACAAAGACATCATTACCAAAAAAAGTTCCTTTTTCAGTGTTTTGAGGTATTTATCTACGAAAATCTTACTAGTTGAGGCACAGAGTAACAGTACCAAAATCAAGTATTTTGAGTGTTTTTGAGCTTGTTACATAAAACGCCAAAATGCATGCATAGTAAGTACCCTATATAGGTGAACAAAAGGACATTACGAGAAACGTGTATTAGGAGTGTTTTGAGCTTGTTCGATACCAAAACAAGAAAACGCGTTGAATAGCACTCTTGTATGGACAAAGAGAACAACATTACCAAAAAACTTGTATTTCGAGTGTTTTTATATTGTTAGGTACCAAAACGGTAAAATGCATGCGAATCACTCAGTATAGGGAAACGAATCGAAATTACCAGGAACGTGTCTTATGTGTTATGTGTGTTTTTCAGCTTCTAAGTGTTCATAGCTCGAAAACTATTTAATAGCGTTATATAAAGAGAAACAGAATAACATTACGAAAAACGTTTATTTATTTATTCATTTTATTTACTCATTTATTTATTTATTTTATTTCATTTATTTATTTTTTTTTTTTGCATCGTTAGGTACGAAACAACCAAAATTTATGCAATTCGCTGTATATGGAAAAATAAATAACATTTCCAGATAAATGTTTTTGGGGTGTTTATGAGCGTGTTATACACCAAAATGTTAAAAGGCATGGAAATAACCCTATATAGGAATACCAAAGAACATTATGAAAAACGTGTCTTTTGAGTGTTTTGAGCTTTTTATGTACCAAAATTCTAAAACGCTGGCAAAACATTCTTAATGGAGAAAGAATATATTTTTCTTATTACAAAAAAAACAAGTATTTTGAGTGTTTTTGTGCTTTTTACGTATAAAAACGACAGATTTCATTGAAAGTACCCTATACGGGTTAACGAAAGAACATTACTTTAAATGGGTATTATGAATGGTTCTTATGTACCAAAAAGCTAAAACACATGAGTAACACTCTATATAGAAAAGAGAAAAAACAATCAAAAACGTATATTTTGAGATTTTTCACATTCTTAGGTACCAAAACGATCCATCTATGCACCCTCTAAGGTGAACTGAAACCGTTTCCAGAAACATATCTTTTGAGTGTCTTCCAGACCATGTTAGGCACGAAAGCTCTAAAAGACATAAGAAACACCTAGTATAGAAAAAATAAATATTACCAAGAGTGTGTCTTTTAAGTGTTTTTTTTTTTTTAGCCATTTACGTACCAAAACGCTAAAACGAGTGCAAAGCATCATTTAGAGAGGAACACAATAACTTTAACAAAAAACATGTATTTTCAGTGTTTATGAGCGTGTTACGTACAAAACTCCCAAAATGTATTAAAAGTATACCAGATAGGGAAACAAAAGAACATTACGAGAGATGCGTATTTTGAGTGTTTTTGAGCTTAGGCACCAAAATGTGAAAACATATAAATAGCACTAAGTAGAGAAAAAGTAGAGAAAAAAAAAACTATTGTTGAGTGATTTTCACATGGTTATATAAGAAAACGCCAGAATGCATACACAATACCTTCTATGGTGAAATAAAAATGACGTCAGAGGAAACGTATAATTATTTTTGTGCATGTTAGACATCAAAACGCGAAAAAGCATGGAAAGCACGCTATATTGGAAAACAAAACACTATCAAAAAACGTTCCTTTTCAGTGTTTTCGAGACCTACCAAAACATGAAAACTGATGCAAAACCTCTTAATTGAGACACAGAGTAACATTACCAAAAACAAGTATTTTGAATGTTTATTAGCGCTAAAATGCATGCAAAGTACCTTATATGGGAAAAGTAAAAAAAATATTACGAGGAACGTGTATAAGGAGCTTTTGAACTTCTTAGATACCAAAACGCGAGAATGCGTTGAATAACACTCTATATGGGGAATCAGAACAATATTACCAAAGACGTGTATTTTGAGCATTATTTTTTTTATTTTTTTATTTTTATTTTTTTATTAGGTGCAAAACTGCCAAAATGCATACAAAGCACCCTATATAGGAAAAGGAAATTACATTTCCAGATACATGTCTTTGGAGTGTTTATAAGCATGTTATGCACCAAAACGCTAAAATGCATGGAAACCACCCTATATGGGAATATCAAACAACATTACAAAAAATGTATATATATATATACAATCTTTCAGCCCCTTAAATGCCAAAACTCTAAAACGTATGGAAAACTTTTTTAAGGAGAAAACATAACATTATGAAAAACAGTATTTTTAAGTTTGTTACTTATAAAAACGACAAAATAGATGGGCTTCCGAAATAACATAAATAGAAACGGATATTGAGAATGATTTTGATCGTCTTATGTACCAAATCACTAAGACGCATGAATACCATTCTATATGGAAAATAGAATTATCAAAAACGTCTATTTTGAATATTTTTCACATATTTAGATTCCAGAATGCCAAAATGCATGCTCAGCATCCTCTATTGTGATTTGAAACTCCATTTCCAGGAACATGTCTTGTGAGTGTATTTTGATGCGTATTAGGCACGAAAACAGTAAAATGCATGGAAAACACCTTGTATGGAAAAAGAAAAAAAAAACTACCAAAAACGTGTCTTTTGAGTGTTTTTAGCTACTTACATATCAAAACGCTAAACGGCATGCAAAAATAATATAGAGAAACACAATAAATAAAAAAAATGTATTTTCAATGTTTTTTTAGCTTGCTATGTACAGAATCACAAATATGTATTGAAAGTGCAGAACATCGGCAAACAAAACAAAATTACGAGAGACGTGTATTTTAAGTGTTTTTGAGTTTCTTAGGTACCAAAACGCTAAAACGCATGAATCACACTGTATGTGGAGAAACAGAACATTACAAAAAATGAGTATTTTGAGTATTTTCACAATGTTATGCAACAAAACGCCAAAATTCATGCAAAGCAACCCGTACATTGGTATGTACGAAAACGCGAAAATTCATGCAAAGTATCTTATATTGAATAACAAAAGGACATTACGAGCTTCTCAGGTTCTAAAACGCAAAAATACTTCAATAGCTTTATATGTGGAGAAACAGAACATTACCAAAAACGTGTATTTTAACTGTTTTTTTGCATTGTTAGATGCTAAATCGCCAAAATGCATGCAAAGCACCCTATATGGCGAAAATAAACGAAATTTCAAGATACATATTTTTGGAGTGTTTGTGAGAATGTTATGCACCATAATACTAAAATGCATGGAAATCACCTTGTATGAGAATACCAAATATTAAAAAAAAAAAAAAAAAAATCTGTTCTATGAGTGTTTTTAGCTTCTTACGTATCAAAACACAAAAAACGCTTGCAAAACACATTTTATGGAGTAAGAATACCATTACCAAAAAGAAGTATTTTTAATATTTTTTAGCGTGTTACGTATAAAAACGACAAAATGCATGTTAAGAGCACTATTTCAGGTAATGAAAGAATATTGCTAGAAATAAGTATTATGAGTGAGTCTTAGGTAGGTCTTAGGTAGGTCTTAAATACCGAAACGCCAAAATATATGAAAAGCACCTGAAATGTGAATTGAAATTTCATTTACATAAACATGTCTTTTGAGTGTCCTTTGAAGGCACGAGAACACTAAAAATCATCGAAAAAACTTAATATGGAAAAAAAACATTACCAAAATGTTTTTTTGAGTGTTTTTAGCTACTCACGTACCGAAACGCTAAAACACTTGCAAAACACCTTTTAAAGAGAAAAAAAATAACTTTAACAAAAACGTGCATTTTCAGTTTTTTTTTCACTTTGTTACGTACAAAACCTCAAATATGTATTGAAAGTACACTATATCTGGAAACAAAAGAACATTACGAAAGACGTGTATATTTTAGTATTTTTGAGCTTCTTAGGTACCAAAACTGATACGCACGAATAACACTATGAGAAGAAACAGAATAACAATACAAAAAATGTGTATTTTATGTGTTTTTCACATCGTTACATAACAAAACACCAAAATGCATGCAAAGCAACCTCTACGGTGAAATAAAACATTTCAGAAAACGTATATTATGAGTGTTTTTGTGCATGTTTTACAATAAAACGCAAAAGAATTATCGAAAGCACCCGATATGGGAAAACTAAATAATATATAAAAAAAAATCCTTTTGAGTGTTTTTGGGCTAAATAACTAACAATGCCCTAAAACATAGAGTAACATTATCAAAAACAGTTATTTTTGAGTGTTTTTTTTACTTGCTATTTACATAAACGATAAAATACATGGAAAGTACATTTTATCGGGAAACTAAAGAACATTACGAGAGACGTGAACTTTTAGTGTTTTTGGGCTTCTTAGATACCAAAACGGTGAAACTATATGGAAAAAACAGAATAACAATACAAAGAATGAAACATGGAAAAAATGGGAAAAACGAAAGAACATTAAGAAATATGTGTTTACGAGTGTTTTTTGAGTTTAGGTATCATAAAGCCAAAAAGTGTTTTCCATATGTAAAAACAACTTTATCACCAAAAACGTGTAATTTAAGTATTTTTTTACACTGTTAAGTACCAAAACGCCAAAATGCATGCAATGTACATATTGCAATACATACAATGTAATAGCACTATGGGAAAAAGAAACGACTTTAAGAGAAAAGTATGTTTTGAGTATTTTTGTGCTTGTTACACAAGAAACTCTAAAAAAAAGCTTGAAAAGCATCCTATATGGCAATACAAAACGATTCTTGATTTTTTTTCTTTGAGCTATATGCCAAAATTGTAAAAGGCATGCAAAACAACCTTTATGGAGACACAGAGTAACATTATCAAAAACAAGTATTTTCAGTGTTTTTGAGCTTGTAATTACATAAATACCAAAATCAATGCAACGCAACCTATGGGGAGACAAAAAGACATTACGAGAAACGTATATTATGAATATTTTTGAGCTTCTCAATTACCAAATTCTAAAACGCATGAAGAGCTCTCTATATGGACAAAGAACAACACTACCATAAAACGTGTATTTTGAGTTTACTTCACATTGTTATATAGAATAAATCCAAAATGCCTGTAAAGCATATGGGGAAAGGAAACGACATTTTAAGATACGTATTTGTTGAGTGATTATGGCACCAAAACGCCCTGAAAGCAATGAAAGTATCCTATATGGGAAAACAATACATCATTACCAAATACTACTCTTTTCAGTGTTTTTAAGCTACTAAGTACCAAAAGGCTAAAACGCAGGCAAAACACCCTTCCTGGAGAAACAGTATAACTATATCAAAAACGTGTATTTTCAGAGTTTTGAGCTTGTTACATATAAATATTCTCAAATGCATGGAAAGAACTCTATATGTGTAACGAAAATAATATTAAGAAAAACGTGTATTTTAAGAGCTTCTTAGGTACGAAAGTGTTAAAAGGCTTCAATAGCACTCAGTATGGTGAAACAAAATTTCATTACCAAAGACATGTATTTTTGAGTGTTTTTCACAATGTTAGGTACCAAACGCAAAAATGCATGCAAAGACACCTATATCGGGAAACGAAACGACATTAACAGAAACGTGTCTTTTGAGAGTTTTTTCAGCGTGTTAAGCACGATAAATGTAAAAAAAAAAAAAAAAAGCATGGAAAAATAAAACAACATTAGCAAAAATGTGTTTTTGAGTGTTTTATAAACCACTTAAGTACAAAAACACTAAAATGCATGCAAAACACGTTTTATAGAGAAACAACCCAAAACAAATATTTTGATTCTTTCACTTTGTTAGTTACCAAAACGTCGAAAAGCATACAAAACAGCTTACATTGGTAAAGAAAACGAGATATCCAGAAACATTACTTTTGAGTTTTTATGACTGCGCTAAGAACCAAAAAGACTAAAAAGTATGGAAAACACCCTAAAGTAAAAACAAAACATCTTTAACAAAAACTTTTTAGTTTTTTGAGCTACTTACGAAAACGCTAAAACGTATGTAAAACGTCCTTCATGGAAAAAGAGTATATTTCTATTAAAAACGTGTATTTGGAATGTATTTGAGCTTGTTAAGTAGAAAAAAAATGTCAAAAATGC
Organism: Scylla paramamosain; assembly: GCF_035594125.1. Taxonomy (NCBI): domain Eukaryota; kingdom Metazoa; phylum Arthropoda; class Malacostraca; order Decapoda; family Portunidae; genus Scylla; species Scylla paramamosain. The sequence goes on from NC_087172.1 coordinate 21,439,529, forward strand.
GTGGAAAGTACTATATATGGGGAAAGGAGATATTATGAGAAACTTGCGTCAAGAGAGTTTTTGAGTTTCTCAGGTAACAAAACGCTAAAACGCAAGAATACCACTCTATATGAAGAAACAGCAACACTACAAAAAAGGTATATTTTGAATGTATTTCACATTGCTAGGTACCAAAACGACAAAATGAATACAAAGCATCCCATATGGAGAAGGAAAACGAGACTTACAGAAACGTGCCTTTCGAATGTTTAAGTGCATGCTAGACACCAAAACGATAAAAAGCATGGAAAGCATCCTATATGGGAAAACAAAAGAACATTACCAAAAACGTCTCTTTCCAGTGTTTTAAGCAACTTACGTAAGAAAATGCTGAAAACTCATGTATCTCTGTATGGCAAACAAAATAAATACCAAAAACAAGTATTTCGAGTGTTTTTGAGCATGTTACAAAAAGGTCAAAATGCTTCAAACTATTTTAAATGTGGAAAAAAAAAAAATACAAGAAACATGTATTATGAGTGTTTTTGAGTTTTTTAGGTACCAAAATAATAAAATGCATGAATAGCACTGAATATGGAGAAACAAAAACATTATCAAAACGTTTATTTTACGAGTAATTCACATTTTTAGTGTCCAGTGAGTGTGTTTGAGCTTACCTATCAAGACGATAAAACGTATACAAAAACACTTTTTATGTAGAAACAGAATAACATTATCATTTTTTTTTTTTGAGCTTGTTACGTAAACAAACGTCAAAATGCATGCAAAGTACCCTGTAAGGGGAAACGAAAAAAACGATACCTGAAACGTATATTAGCAATGGTTTTGAGCTTCCCTGGTACCATAACGCTAAAACGCATAAATAGCACTTAATATGGAGAAACAGTACAACTTTAGCAAGAATATGTATTTTGAATGTATTTCACTTTGGTAGTACCAAAACGTCGAGATGATTAAAAACACCCTATATGGGGAAAGGAAATAACATTTCCAGAAACGTGTCTTTTTAGTATTCATGAGCGTACTAGGTAATGAAACGCTAAAAACATGGAAAGAACGCCATATGGGGTAAAAATATAAAAATTACCAAAATGCCAAAATGCATGTAAAAATTCCCTATATAGAGTAATGAAAGAACATTACGTGGAACGTTTGTTGTTGGAGCTTTTGAGATTCTTATGTACCAAAAGGCTAAGACGCATGAATTTCACCCGCTACAGAACATGTATAATATTTTTTTTCCTTTTTTTCCTATATTGTTCTGATATAGCTATTTTCTTTTGGCCTCCTATGAAAATGTATTGTTTTCTCTCTGAGTAGAACATTATATATGGAGAAACATAACATTACTAAATACGTGTATTTTCATTTTATTTTATTTTATTTTATTTATTTATTTTTTTTTTGCATTATCGAAATGCACGCACTTCCCTAAAAACGAAAACAAAACGACATTACAAGAAATATACCTTTTAAATGTATTTGTGCATGTTAGACAATAGAACGCCAAATAAAAAAAAAATGGAGAGCAATATGATACAGAAAAACAAAACAACAATACCAAACAAGTGTCTGAGTTATTTTGAGCTACTTACGTACTAAATCGCTAAAACGCATGAAAAACACCCTTTATAGAGAAACAGAGTAGTATTACCAAGAACAAGGAATTTGAGTGCTTTTAAGCTTGTTACGTACAAAAACGCAAAAATGCATGAAAATAACCTATATGGGGAAACAAAAAGACATTAAGATAAACGTGTATTATTAGTGTTTTTCAATTTCTTAAGCACCAAAGCCCTAAAATGCATGAACAGCTCTTTATATGGAGAAACAACATCACCAAAAATATGTATTTTGAGAGTATTTCACATCGTTAAGTACAAAAAAGCCAAAATGCACAAAGAGCCACGCATATGGGGAAAGGAAACGATATTTCAATAAATATGTCTATTAAGTGTTTATGAAAGTGTTGGCACCAAAACGCTGAAAAGCATTGGAAATAATATATATATATATATATATATATATATATATATATATATATATATATATATATATATATATATATATATATATATATATATATATATATATATATATATATATATATATATAGAGTATATACAGAGTTTTTGAGCTTGTTACGGAGAAAACCACTATAATGCATGGAAAGTACTCGGAAACGAAAAGACCCTGAGAGAATTATGTATTATGAGTGTTTTTAAGATTCTTAGGTACCAAAACGCTAAAACACATCAATAGGAAGATATATGGAGAAATATTATAACCTTATCAAAAAACAAGTGATTTGAGTGTTTTTGACATTGTTTCATATAAAAACGTCAAAATGCATCCAAAGAACCCTGTATGGAGACATGAAAAGACATTACTAGGAACGTGTATTATGAATGATTTTGATATTCTTAGGTACCAAAAAGCTAAAACGTATTAATAAAACTTTATATAGAGAAAAAGAACATTACGAAAAACGTGTATTTTGAATGTATTTTACATTGTAAGGCGCCATAACACAAAATTGGATTGAGATATCGCTATTAGGAAAAAAAAAAGATATAATCCATAAACGTTTCTTTTGACTTGTAATAAGCGTGTTACACACTAAAACCCTAAAAAGTAAGGAAAGTACCTTATATGAAAAAAAGGAAACACGATTACAGAAAGCGTGTCTGAGTGTTTTTTTTATGTACCAAACCCTAAAACACATGCAAAGCACGCTTTTTACAAATACACAATAACATTATGAAAAACAAGTATTTTGAATTTTTTGAGCTTAGTACGTAAAAAAATGCCAAAATGCATAAAAGTACTCTATAATGAGAAATGAAAGGACTTTACGAGAAATGTATTATGATTGTTTTTGAGCTTCTTAAGTGCCAGAACTCAAAAGGGCATGAATAACACTCTATAGGGAGGAGACATAAAACATTACCAAATTGTGTATTTTGAGTGTATTTCACATTATTAAGTACCAAAACATTAAAATGCACGAAAAGCACCCTATATGGGGAAAGGAAACAATATTTCGAGAAACGTGCATTGTGAGTGTATATGAGCGTGTTATCCACTAAAACTCCCCACCCCCCCAGAAAAAAAAATGGAAAGCACCATATATGAAAAAAAAAAAAAAACATTACAAAACTCATTTTAATCTACGTACGTACCAAAACGCCAAAACGCATGGAAAACACCTTTTATTTGGAGAAACGATAAAATTAATAATAATAAGTATTTTGAATGTTTTTTTTTCACGATCTTACGTAGAAAAACGCCTTAATGCTTGCAAACTTATCTATATAGGTAAACGAAAAGATATTTCGAGAAAAATAGTATTATGAGAGTTTTCCATATTCTTAGGTACCAAAACCCTAAAACACATGAATATCTATATGGAGAAAGGAACGAGTTCTTTAGAAACTTGTTTTTTAAGTGTTCATGAGCGTGCTAGCCACGAAAAAGCTAAAAAGCTTGGAAAGCATTCTTTACTTGAAAACGAAACATTACCAAAAATGTCACGTTTCATTGTTTTTGAGCTACTTATGTACCAAAACGGTATAACGCATGCAAAACATATTTTATGGAGGAACAGAATAACACTATCAAAAACAAGTATTGTGAGTGTTTTAAAGTTTGTTAACTAGTAAAACGCCAAAAATGCATGCAAAATTCCCTATTATTAGAGTTTTAGAGTATTAGAGTATTAGAGTTTTTGAGTTTATTAGGTACCAAAACACTAAAACGTATGAATAACACTATATATGGAATATTTTGAGAGTATTCCACATTGTTAGGTACCAATTCGCAAAAACGCAAGCAAAGCACCCAGTATATGGAAAGAAAACGAGATTCCAATAACACGTCTTTTGAGTGTTTTTGGGAGTACTAGGCACTAAAACGCTTATGAGCATGGAAAGAACCCTATGTGGGAAAACAAAACATTTCCAAAAACGATTCTTCTTAGTGTTTCTCAGCTGAAAACATAACTTTACCCAAAATATATATATATTGAGTTTTTTTTCTTCTTTTTTTTTAGCTTATTAGGTAAAAAACAGCAAAATGCATTCAAAATGGTGAAACAAAACATAATTAACAGACGCGTGTATTTTGAGTAGGTAACGAAACGTTAAAACGAGGGAATAGCATTCTATATGAAGAAACTGAACAACATTCCAGAAAATGAGTTTTGCGTGTTTTTCACATTGTTAGGTACCAAAATGCCAAAATGTATGCAAAACACTTTTTATTGAGAAATGAATCGACATTACTTGAAACTTGCCTTTTCAGTGTTTCTCAGCAGTTTATGCACAAAAAGCTAAAATGAATGGAAAGCAATCTATACTGGAATGCAAAACAAAATTCCAAAAAACTTGTCTTTTGAGTATTTTTTTTTTTTTATCTTGTTATGTACCATAATGCTAAAGTACACGCAAAATACCCTTTATGGAAAAACAGAAACAGTATAAAAGAAAAAAAAAAAAAAACATGTATATTCAGTGTTTTTGAGCTTCTTACGTACAAAAATGTCAAAATGCAAGTCACATATATTGGAAAACAAACGGTATTACAAGTAACGTGTATTAAAAGTGTTTCTGAACTACGTAGGTACCAAAACGATAAAACGTGTGAATATCACTTTATATGGAGAAACAAAAAAAAAAAAAAACATTGCCAAGAACGTCTCTTTTGGAATATTTTTTCTTTGTTATTTATCAAAACGCCAAACATGCATGCAAAGCACCCTATATGGAGAAACGAAAGGACACTACGAGAAACATGATTTGTGAGTTTTTTTTAAGGTTCTTAAGTACCAAAACTCAAAAATGCGTCAATAGCACTCTATATGGAGGAACAAAACATTACCAAAAACGTTTGTTTTTAATGTTTTTCACATTCCTAGTTACCAAAGCACCAAAACGCATGCAAAGCACTCTATTTGGAAAAAGAAACCACATTATCAGAAACATGTCTTTTAATTTTAGAGAGTAACAGAATATAGTTACAAAAAAAAATTGTATTTTGACTGTTTTTCATATTAATAGGTACCAAAACAACAAAAATGCGCTCAAAGCATTCTTTATATGGAAACGAAATGGCATTACCAGAAACGTGTCTTTCGAGTTTTTTATTGTGTTAGCCACCATAACGCTAAAAAGCATGGAAAGCATTAATAAAACATTAGCAGAAACGTGTCTTTTGTGAGTTTTTAAGCTTCTCCCATACCAAAACGCTCAAACGCAGGCAAAACACCTTTCACGAAAAAAAAAAAAACGGAATATTACCAAATTCGTGGATTTTTAGTGTTTTTGAACCTCTTACGTAGAAAAACGCCAAAATTCAACCAAAGAACACGATATAGAAAGCAAACAAATATTATAAGAAATTTGCATTATAAGGGTTTCTTAGCTTCTCAGGTGCAAACGCTAAAACAGGTGTATATCACTTAAAAGAGAGTAGCAGAACAATATTACCAAAAACGACTTTTTTCATATATAGTGTTAGGTACCGAAACGCCAAAATGCCTGCAAAATACGTTATACGGGGAAACAAAAGTACATTATGAGAAATGTGTATTATGAATGCTTTTGAGCTTTTTAGGTACCAAAACTCTAAAGCGCATGAATAGAATTTTATAAGGAAAAACAATAATATTACCAAAAAATGAGTGTATTGATTGTTTGTCTTAGGTATTAAAACACCTAAATGCATTCAAAGGGGCTTTATACGTGAAAAGGAAATGACTTTACTAGAAAAGTGCTTTCTTTCAAATTTTTTCAGCGTTTTAGGAAGCAAAATGTAAAAACGCATTGAAATAACCATTATTTGGAATGAAAACCACTCAGTGCTTCTGAGCTTCTTACGTACCAAAACGCTAAAACGTATCCAAACATACTTTTATGGAGAAAAAGAATAATGAATGAAAGGTGAAAATAACTTATTTTACCAAACATACTTTTATGGAGAAAAAGAATAATGAATGAAAGGTGAAAATAACTTATTTTACCAGAAAATTGTATGATTTTTTTGTTTTAATTCTTGTGTACCAAAACGCTAAAACGCGTAAAACACACTCTATATGGAGAAACAGAACTAAAAAAAAAAACGCGTTCATAGGTACCAAAAGTTTTTAAGTATCAAAATGCCAAAATGCATGGAAATCAATTTATATGGTGAAACTAAACGAATATAACAGTAATCTGCCTTTTTAGTGTGTGTGTGTGTGTGTGTGTGTGTGTGTGTGTGTGTGTGTGTGTGTGTGTGTCTGTGTGTGTGTGTGTGTGTGTGTTTTCAGCGTTATGACAATTAAAACGCTAAAATGCTTAGAATGCACTCTTTATTGGAATACAAAACAGTGTTATCAAAAGTGTGTTTTTTTTTGTGTGTGTTTTTTTTTGGGGGGGGTTTCCACTAACAAAAACGCTAAAATACATGCAAAATACCCTTTACGCAGAAACAAAATAACATTACCAAATATGTGTATTTTGAGTAATTTCAAGCTTGTTAGAAAGAAAAACGGCAAAATACATGCAAAATACCTGATATGGTGAAACAAAACATAATTACCGGAAGCGAGTATTATGAGTATTGTTGACTATATGTAACAAAACACTAAAACGCGTGAATAGCACTCTATATGTTGAAACAGAACATTATCAAAAACGTGTTTCCAGTGTTTTTTTCACTCCAAAAAAGCAAAAGAAGGAAACGAAATGACATTACCAGAAACTTGCCTTTTCACTGTTTTCATCGTTTTAGGCACCAAAACGGTGAAAAGCCCGGGAATTACCCTTTATAGCAATAGAAAGCATTACCATTTTTTTAAGTGTTTAAACGTGTTTTTAGAGTGTCTTTAAGCTTATTCATTGTCAAAACGTTAAAACGTATGCCAAACACCTTTTTATGAACAAGAAGAATAATATATGGTGAAACAAAACGACATTACCAAAAATGTGTATTTTGAGAGTTTTCACATAATTAAGTACCAAGACATCAAAATGCAATCAAATCACTCTATGTGTGGAAACGCAACGTCATTGCCAGATACGTATCTTTTATTGCTTTTGAGCGTTTTACGCACAAAAAGGCTAAAATGCATTAAATGCATTGAAATATAAAACAACATTAACAAAAAGGAGTGTTTTGCGTGTTTTGGAACATCTTACGTATCAAAACCATAGAACGCACACAAAACACACATTATAGAGAAACAATATAGCATAAAAAAAAGTGTACTATGAGTGTTTTTGGGCTTAAGTACAAAAACAACAAAATACAGGCAAAGTACCCTATATAATGCAACAAAACGAAGCATATATTATGAATATATAATTATATTATGAATATTATTGATCTCCTTAATTAACAAAACGCTAAAACGCGTGAATAGCACTCTATATACAGAAACAAAGCATCATTACCAAAGACGTGTGTTTTGAATGTTATTCACATTGTTACGTAGGAAAACGCCAGAATTTATGCAAAATGCCCTGTATAGAATAACGAAAAGACATTACAAGAAACGTTTATTATAAGTGTTTTATAGCTTATAGATAACAAAATGTAAAAGACGCTTTAATAGCACTCTGTATAGAGAAACAGAACATTACCATAAAAGTGTATATTAAGTGTTTTTTTTTTCTTAATTGTTAGGTACCCAACTGCCGAAATTGGGTAAAATAAACGATATTTCCAAAAACTTGTGATTTGAATGTTTATGAGCATCTTAGGCATCAAAACACAATATGATAATACCAAACAACATCAAGAAAAAAAAAACGTGACTTTGAGTGCTTTTGACTTTCTTATGTACCAAAACGGTAAAACGCATCCAAAACACCCTTTATGGAGCAAGAATATAAAATTACCGAAAAGGAAGTATTTTGAGTTTTTATTCTTGTTACATACAAAAAATGCCAAAATTCATGGAAAATACCCTATATACAGTAGCGAAAAAATATTACTGAAAATGTGTATTAAGAGTACTTTTCAACTTCTTAGAGAGCAAAGCGGTAAGACAATGAATGGCACTCTATATGGAGAAACATATTAAGGTGGTCAAAAAATGTGTATTTCTAGTGTTATCACAATGTTAGGAATCAAAACGACAAAATGCATGCAAACACTCTATGGTAAAATAAAAACCACATATCCAGAAAGATCTCTTTTGAGTATCTTTTGGAGCGTTTATTTTGAAACGAAACGACATTTCCAGAAACATGTCTTTTGAGTGTTCATGGTCGTGTTAGGCACCAAAACGCTAAAAAGCATGGAAAATACCCTATGAAAGGAAAAAAAAAAGTCTTATTTTTTTTTTTACTATTTACATGCCAAAACGCATGCAAAACACCCTTTATAAGCAAAATAATTTTTCCTCAAACGTATATTTTGAGTATTTATTTTTTTTAGCTTTATACGTTGAAAGCACCAAAATGTATGGAAAGTATATGGAGAAACAAAAGAACATTACGACAGACGAATTTTGAGTGCTTTAGAGCTTCTTGGATAGAGAAACGATAAAACGCATGAATATCACTCAATATGGAGAAACAGAACATGTGTGCTTTGAGTGTTTTTCACAGAACAGCAAATTGCAAGCAAAGAACTCTATGGTGAAACGAAACGACATTTCCAGAAATATATCTTTCGAGTGTTTATTGGCGTGTTAGCCACTAAAATGTTGAAAATCATTGAAATTAACCTCCATGGGAAAACATTACCAAAAACGTCTCTTTTCATTGGTTTTAAACTAGTTACGTACCAAAACGCTTAAACGCATGCAAAGCACCCTTAATGGAAAAACAGAATAACATTATCTTATAATTTTTTTTTCTAAGATGTGCAAAATCACCAAAATGCATGTAAGGTACGCAATATGGGAAAACAAAAAGAAATTACGAGAAACGTGTATTAACAGTGTTTTTAAGCTTCATAGGTACCAAAACGCGAAAAAGCCATAATACGTTTTTGCATCGAGGAAAAAAAATTTCGAAAAAACGTATATATTTTTTTTCTTATTTTAGTTACCAAAACACCAAAATGCATGCAGATATAGGAAAATGAATTGACATTACAAGAAATGTATCTTTTAAGTGTTTTTGTGTATGTTAGGCAACAAAACGCTAAAAAAAGAAAAAAAAAACATGGAGACCACACTATATAAGAAAAATAAAACCTTATCAAAAACGTGTGTTTTGAGCATTTTCGAGCTACTTGCGTACCAAAACGCTAAAACGCATGCTAAACACTATTTTATAGAGAAATTACCAAAAAAAAGTACTTTGAGTGTTTTTGATCTTGTTACGCAGAACCCGAAAATGATTGGAAAGTACCTTATTGGGAAAAGAAGGGAGATTACGAGAAACGTGTATCATGCGAGATTTAAGCTTCATATGTACAAAATCTCGAAAATGCATGAACAGCACTCTATATGGAGAAAAAAAAAAAAAAAAACAGAATTACCATAAACGTGTATTTTGAGTCTATTTTACATTCCTCTGTCCGAAAAACATCAAAATGCAAGCAAAGCAGAGCAAACGATATTTCCTCAAACATGTTTTTTTTTTTTTTTTTTATGAGCGTGTTAGCATAAAGCTAGAAAAAAAAAATGGAAATCACCTTATATGGGAAAACGAAACAGCATGACATAATGTTTTGTTTTCTTTTAGAGTGCTTTTCTTGTCTTTTTTTTTTTTTATCATTTTGGTGCCAAGCACGTTCACAAGCAATCAAAATAAACGTTTCTGAAAATCTAATATCCTTTCCCAATATAGGGTGCTTTGCATACATTTTGGCGTTTTGGTACCTAACAATCTGAAATACATTGAAAATTCACGTTTTTGGTAACGTTGTTCTGTTTCATCATATAGATGAAACGCGTTTTCACGTTTTGGTACCTAAGAAGCTTAAAATTTATCATAATACACATTCCTCGTAATGTTTTCTTTCCTCATATACGATACGTTCCATGCATTTCTGCGTTTTTGTACGTAACAAACTGAAATACACTCAAGTACCTTTATATATATATATATATATATATATATATATATATATATATATATATATATATATATATATATATATATATATATATATATATATATATATATATATATATATATATATTATTCTATTTTTCCATAAAGAGAATTTAGCAAGCTTTTTTTTTTTCGTTTTGGTACGTAAGCTGCTAAAGAACATTTAAAATAAACGTTTTAATGTTTTTTGTATTCCCATTTAGGTCGATTTCCATGCTTTTTAGTGTTTTGGTGCACAGTATGATCATAAACACTGAAAATACATGTTTATGAAAATTTCTTTTCCTTTCTACATATAGTGTGCTTTGCAAGGATTTTCCCGTTTGGTATATCAGAATGCGAAATTTTCCGTTTCCGTGCCTAAATAATTAAAAAATAAATAGTGCCTAAATAGTTATTATAAATACACGTTTCTCGTCAAGGCATTTCATTTTTCTATAATTTATATGCATATAAGGATTTTTGTACGTAAGAAATAAAAAACACTCAAAATTCTTGTTTTTTTTTTTTTTTGGCATTGTTTTTCTGTTCCTATATAAAGTATGTTTTGCTTGCGTTTTTAGCGTTTTGGTACGTAAGAAGTTGTGAAACACTAAAATTACATTTTTTTTTTTTGTAATATTTTGTCTTTCTATACAAGGTAAATTTCAAGTTTTCTTTTTTTTGCCTCACTCAAAAACAATGAAGAAAAGCATTAATTTTTTTGGTAATGTCATTCTGTTTCCCCATATAAGAGTCTTTACAATTATTTTGCGCTTTAGTACCTAACAATGTGAAAACTAGTGAAAACACACGTTTTTCGTAATGTTGCTTTGTATCTCCATGTAGTGTGCTATTCATGCGTTAAAGCGTTTGGGTAATCAAGAACCTCAAGAACTCTTATAATACACGTTTCTCTTTATGACTTGTCTTCATATTGTGCATTTTCCATGCATTTTGGCGTTTTATTTTATTTTTATTTTTTACGTAAAGGACTCAAAAATATTCAAAATACATTTTTTTGGGGGTGTTTTACAAGCATTTTAGTGTTTTGGTGTGTAAGTAGCTCAAAGCACTCAAAATGACAAGTTTTTGGTAATGTTTCCTTTTCCAATATAGAATGCTTCCTATGATTTTTCAACGTTTTCTGCCTAACATAATCATAAACTCTCAAAAGACGTTTCTGCAAGTCAAAAAAAAATAAAAATAAAAGCTCCAAAACTAGGTTCCGGTTAATGTCGTTTATTTTCCCCTTAATAGGAGGCTTTGCATGCGTTATAGCGTTTTGGTACCTAACTGTGAAAAAAAGAACTCAAAATACACGTTTTTCGTAATGTTGTTCTGTTACTCTATATATAGTGGTATTTATGCGTTTAAGCGTTTTGGTATCTAAGAAGCTCAAAAATTTTCATAATAAACGTTTCTCGGATTGTGTTTTGTTTACCTATATGGAGTACTTAGCATACATTTTGGTGTTTTTGTACGTAACAAGCTCAAAAACACTCAAAATATATATTTTTTTATATAATTTAATTCTGTTTCTCCATAAAGGGTGATTTTCCGTGTGTTTTAGCGTTTTGGTACGTATGTAGCTAAAAACAATGAAAAAAAAAACGTTTCTTTTCATGCTGTTTCGTTTTCCCATATAAGGTGATTTCCATTTTTTTTCTAGCTTTATGCTCACACGCTCATAAAAAAAAGATAAATAAATAAAAAAAAAACATGTTTGAGGAAATATCGTTTGCTCTGCTTTGCTTGCATTTTGATGTTTTTCGGACAGAGGAATGTAAAATACACTCAAAATACACGTTTATGGTAATTCTGTTCTTTTTTCTCCATATAGAGTGATGTTCATGCATTTTCGAGATTTTGTACATATTAAGCTTAAATCTCGCATAATATACGTTTCTCGTAATCTCCCTTCTTTTTCCAATAAGGTACTTTCCAATCATTTTCGGGTTCTGCATAACAAGATCAAAAACACTCAAAGTACTTTTTTTGGTAATATTACTCTATTTCTCTATAAAATAGTGTTTAGCATGCGTTTTAGCGTTTTGGTACGCAAGTAGCTCGAAAATGCTCAAAACACGTTTTTGATAAGGTTTTATTTTTCTTATATAGTGTGGTCTCCATGTTTTTTTTTTTTTTAGCGTTTTGTTGCCTAACATACACAAAACACTTAAAAGATACCTTTCTTGTAATGTCAATTCATTTTCCTATATCTGCATGCATTTTGGTGTTTTGGTAACTAAAATAAGAAAAAAAAAAATATACGATTTTTCGAATTTTTTTTTCCTCGCTAAAGTTGCAGTTTCTCCTAATAGTTTGCTATTCATGCGTTTTAGCTTTCTGGTAACTAAGAATCTCAAAAAGCACTCATAATAACATATTTCTCTTCATGAATTTTCGTTTCCCCATATAAGGTACTCTACATGCATTTTCGTAACATGACACCCAACAATATGAAAATATTGAAAAAACGCGTTTATGTTATTACTATTCTTTTTCTTTATATATAATGCTAGTCATGCCTTTTAGCGTTTGGGTACTTAAAGTCAAAAACACATAATACGCGTTTTTCGTAATGACTTTTCGTTTCCCCGTTTAGGGTGCTTTACATGCATTTCGGCGTTATGGCACCTTCCAATGTGAAAAACACGTTTTCGGTAATGTTGCTCTGTGTCTAGAAATAGAGTGTTGTTTATGCGTTTCAGCGTTTTGGTATCTCAGAAGCTAAAAAAAATAAACATTCATAATACACGTTCCTCGTAATGTCTTTTCATTTCCTCATATAAAGTACTTTACATGCATTTAGGCTTTTTTTTTTTTTTTATGAATCAAGTTCACAAGTGCTCAAAATACTTGTTTATGGTAATATTTTTGTTTCTCCATAAAGGTTGATTTTCATACGTTTTATTGGGCATATAATGTACTTTACATGCATTTTGGCGTTTTTTTTTTTCTATGAAACAAGCTCACAAGTACTCAAAATACTTGTTTTTGGTAATATTTTCGTTTCTCCATAAAGGGTGTTTTGCATGCGTTTTAGCGTTTTGGTTCGTAAGAAGCTCACAATAACTCAAGACACGTTTTTTGGTAAAGTTCTGTTTTGCCATATAGCGTGATTTTTTTCATGCTTTTCAGCGTTTGCGTGCCTAACACGCTATAAACTCTTAAAGACACGTTTCTGGTAATGCCATTTCGTTTCTTCAAATTGGTGGCTTTGCATGCATTTTGGTGCTTGGTACATAACAACAGGAAAAATACTCAGAATACAGGTTATTTTTCTTCTTATAATGTGTTATTCATGCGTTTTAGTGTTTTGTTAGATAAGAAGCTTAAAAATAATACAACTTTCTCTTTAATATTTTTTTTTCTGTTTCCCCATATATAGTACTTTCCATGCATTTAGCATTTTTCTATGTAACAAGCTCAAAAAAAAAAAAAAATTCTGTTAAAGTTTTACAGCTTCTCTATAACGGGTATTTGGCCTGCGTTTTAGCGCTTAAAACTTTTAGTAGCTTTTAGTAGCTTAAAACTAAAATGAGACATTTTTTTTTCTTTTCATATAAAGTACTTTCAATGCTTTCTAGCGTTTTGTTGCCTAAAACGTTCATAAACATTCAACAGACACGTTTCTTGAAATATCGTTTACTTTCCCGCGTATAGCGTGTTTTGCAAGCATTTTGGGTTTTTGGTACCTAACAATGTAAAATACACTCAAAATACACGTTTTTGTAATGTAGTTCTGCTTCTCAATATAGAGAGCAATTCATGCGTTTTAGTGTTTTGTTACTTGAGAAGCTCAAATGCATTCATAATACACGCTTCTCGTAATGTCTTTTGACTCCCCATATAGGGTACTTTGCATGCATTTTGTCGATTATGTACGTAACACGCTCAGCAACACTGAAAATATTAGTTTTTTTTTATCATTTTACACTGCGTTTCCATAAAGGATGCTTTGCATGCGTTTAAGCGTTTTGGTACGTAAGTAGCTCAATGAAACTCAAAGACACGTTTTTTTCGTAATGTTGTTTTGTTTTTCCGTAGAGGGTGCTTTCCATGATTTTTAGAGTTTTGTTGTCTAACATGCACAAAAATACTGTACAAATATGTTTCTTATAATGCCGTTTCGTTTTCCTATATAGGGGAATTTGTATGCATTTTGGTACTTTTATACCTAATAATGTAAAAAAAAATATATATGATAATGTTTGATTATCAAAAACATTTGATAATGTTTGGTTTTTCCATATATAGTGCTATTCAAGCGTTTAATCGTTCTCATACCTAAGAAGTTCAAAAAAACATTCCTAGCATATAGGGTATTTTTACATGCATTTTGCTGTTTTTGTATCTAACAAACAAAAAAACACTAATAATACACATTTTTGGTAATCTTATTCTGTTTCTCCATAATAGGAGTTTTCCATGAGTTTTAGTGTTTTCATACGTAAGAAAAAGCGCAGAAGACACGATTTTTTTTCCAAAAATAGAGTGCTATCCATGCATTTTAGCATTTTGGAGACTGGAACACTCAAAAATACTTGAAAGACATGTTTCTGGTAATATCGTTTCGTTTCCTCATATAAAGTTCTTTGCAACAATTTTGGTCTTTTGGTACCTATGAAAAACACATATAATTTACGTTTTTGGTAACACTGTTGTTTCTCCATATACAGTGCTAATTTCGAGGATCCTAACAATGTAAAAAAAAAAAAAAAAATCAAAATACGCATTTTTGGTAAAGTTATTGTTTCTCCATAAAATGGTGCATGCATTTTGCATTCATTTTAGCACCTAAACACTGAAAATAAACGTTTCTGGTAACGGTTTGTTTTCCAATATCAGGTGCTTTCCATGTATATTAGGGTTTTGGAGCCTAAAACGCTCAAAAACACCAAAAAGAGACGTTTCTGCTGATGTATTTTTCGATTCCTCATATAGAGTCCCTTGCATGCATTTTGGTGTACCTTACAATTTCGTTCTATTTCTCCATAGACCGTGTTATTCACACGTTTTAGGTTTTGATACCTAATAAGCTGGAAAACACTCATTATACACGTTTCTCATAATGTCCTTTCCTTTCCCTAAAAGCAGACGTTCGCATGTATTTTGGAGTTTTGGTGCATAAGAAGCTCAAAAACACTCTTAAGACACGTTATTGGTAATGTTGTTTTGTATTCCAATAAACTGTTTCCCATGCTTGTCAGCGTTTTGGTTCCTAAAACGGGAAAAACACTGAAAAGGAACGTATCTGGAAATGTCGTTTTGTTTCCCCATATAAAGTTCTGTATCTCCATATAAAGTGCTATTCATGCGTTTTAGGGTTTTGGTACATAAGAATCTCAAAAAAAAAAAAACACTGATAATAAACGTCTCTGATGATATTGTTTTATTTAATTATATAGGGTACTTTGCATGTTTTTTCACCGTTTCTGTACCTAACAAGCACAAAAATAGTCGATAAAAATTTTGGTAATGTTTTTCCATAAAGGTTGTTTTACACGTGTTTTAACATTTTGATACGTAAGAAGCTCCTAACACACAAAAGACACTTTTTTTTATAATATTGTTTTGTATTCCAATAATGGATGCTTTCTATGCATTATAGTGTTTTTTTTTTTTTTTTGCCTAAACCGCTTAAAAACACTAAAAACGTCTCTGTTAATGTCGTTTCGTTTCCTCATATGCGGTGATCTGCATGCAATTTGGCGTGTTGGTAGCTAACATTATGAAAAAAACACTCAAAATACACGTTTTGTTCTGCTCCTCCAACTTGCTATTCATGCGTTTTTGCCTTTTGGTATCTAAGAATCTGAAAAAAAAAAAAAAAACGTTCTTGATGATATCGTTTATTTCATCAAATAGGGTAATATGCATATATTTTGAAGTTTCGGTACCTAATCAGCTAAAAATACTCAAAACACATTTTTCCTGACATTATTGTTTCCCCATAAAGGGTGTTTTGCATGCGTTTTAGCCTTTTGGTATGTAAGAAGCTCAAAAAAACACACACACAAAAAAAAATGGTATGATAATGTTTTTCCATAAAGGTTGTTTTACACGTGTTTTAACATTTTGATACGTAAGAAGCTCTTAACACACAAAAGACACTTTTTTTGATAATATTGTTTTGTATTCCAATAATGGATGCTTTCTATGCATTATAGTGTTTTTTTTTTTTTTTTTTTTTTGCCTAAAGCGCTTAAAAACACTAAAAACGTCTCTGTTAATGTCGTTTCGTTTCCTCATATGCGGTGATCTGCATGCAATTTGGCGTGTTGGTAGCTAACGTTATGAAAAAAACACTCAAAATACACGTTTTGTTCTGTTCCTCCAGATTGCTATTCATGCGTTTTTGCCTTTTGGTATCTAAGAATCTGAAAAAAAAAAAAAAAAACGTTCTTGATAATATCGTTTATTTCATCATATAGGGTAATATGCATATATTTTGAAGTTTCGGTACCTAATAAGCTAAAAATACTCAAAACACATTTTTTGCTGACATTATTGTTTCTCCATAAAGGGTGTTTTGCATGCGTTTTAGCCTTTTGGTATGTAAGAAGCTCAAAAAAAAAACACACACAAAAAAAAAGACACGCTTTTGGTCATGTTCTTTTATATTGCAATAAAGGGTGCTTTCTATGCTTTTAACGTTTTCGAACCTAACACGCTTAAAAACACACAAAAGACACGTCTCTGGTAATGTAATTTCGTTTCCTTATACAGAGTGCTTTGTATGCTTTTTGGCGTTTTACCGCCTAACAATGTTAAAGAAAAAAAATAAATAAATAAAGTCTTTGGTGATGTTCAGTTTCTTAATATTAAATTCTCTGTTGTCTATGTTCGTTATATTTTGGTACCTAAGTAGCTCAAAATCACTCATAGTGTACGTTTCTCGTAATATCCTTTCGTTTCCCAATATAGGATAATTTGCAAGAATTTTGGTAATGTTGATTTGGTATTGGTTTTGGTTCTATTTTTCCCAATTATGTGCTATACACGCGTTTTAACGTATTGTTACTAAGAAGATAAGAAACAGTTTTAATACACATTTTTTTTTTTTATAATATCGGCGTTTCTTATATAGGGTTCCTTGCATGCATTTTGGTGCATTTTTTTTTATATAACAGGTTAAAAAACATTGAAAAAAGCACGTTTCTGGTAATGTCGCTTAGTTTCCCTACATTGAGTGCTTCGCATGAGTTTCCGCGTTGTGATACCTAATAATTTGAAAAACACAAAATATTTTCTTTTTTATTTATTTATTTTATTTTTTTCAAATATAGTACTATTTCGTTTTGGTACGTAAGAAGCTCAGAAACACTCATTATACACGCTTCTTATAATGTCTTTTCATTTCCCAAATAGAGTGGTTTGCATGCATTTTGGCGTTTTGGTACCTAACAATATGAAAAGCACTAAGAAATACAAGGTTTTCGTAGTGTTGTTCTGTTTCTCCATGTTGAATGCTATTCACGCATTCAACATGGAGAAACGCATGAATATACACGTTTTTTTTTTTTTTGTTAAGTTACTCTGTTTCTTCATAATGGGTGTTTTGCATGAGTGTTATCGTTTTTGTACATAATAAGCTCAAAAACACTCAAATGAAACGTTTTTGGTAATGTTTTGTATTCAAATAAAGAGTGCTTTCATCATATTAGCGTTCGAATGCCTAAAACGCGGTAAAACTGAAAAAAGCACGTTTCAGGTAAACTTGAGTCCATTGTCTATAAAAAGATATTTGCAGCATTATGGCGTTTTGGTACCTAACAATGTAAAAAAAAAAACATTCAAAACGTTTTTTTTTTATTGTAGTTTAGTTTTTACATATAGAGTACTATTCACGAGTTTTTGCGTTTACTTACCTAATGTTAATAACTCATAAAACATGTTTTTGATAATCACATTTTTTTTTTACCATATAAAGTACTTTGAATGTAGTTTGCCGTTATTGTGCCTAATAAGCTTAAAAACCACTCAAAATACACATTTTTGGAAATCTTACGCTTTTTTTTTTCCATAAAGGGTTTTTTGTATGCAGTTTAATGTTTTGAATGTAAGAAGCTCAAAAACATAAAAAAAAACACGTTTCTGATAATGTTTTATTTCCCTATATAGAGTTTTTTTCATGGATTTTGGCAATTTGGTACCTAAAAATGTGAAAAGTAATCAAAGTATAGGTTTTTGGTGATGTTAAGTTTCTTCTTATAGAGCGTTGTTCACGCGTTTTTGCGATTTGGTAACTAAGAAGCAAAAAAAAAAAAATACTATAAACATTTCTCATAATGTCTTTTCGTTTCCTTATTTTGAATGATTTGCATGCATTGTGGACTTTTGGTACCTAACGAGCTCAAACTCACTCACAATACACGTTTTTGGTAGCTATGTTCTCTTTCTTGAAATCACGTGTTATGGATACGTCTTGGAGTTTTGGTACCTAAAAAGGTGATAAAAACTCAAAAGATACGTTTTTTTTTTTTTTTTGTAAGAAGGATACTGGCCAAGAGCAACAAATATCTAATAAAAAAAAAGCCCACTGAAATGCCAGTCCCATAAAAGGGTCAAAGCAGTGGTCAAAAATTGGTGCATAAGTGTCTTGAAACCTCCCTCTTGAAGGAATTCAAGTCATAGGAAGGTGGAAATACAGAAGCAGGCAGGGAGTTCCAGAGTTTACCAGAGAAAGGGATGAATGATTGAGAATACTGGTTAACTCTTGCGTTAGAGAGGTGGACAGAATAGGGGTGAGAGAAAGAAGAAAGTCTTGTGCAGCGAGGCCGTGGAAGGAGGGGAGGCATGCAGTTAGCAAGATCAGAAGAGCAGTTGGCATGAAAATAGCGGTAGAAGACAACTAGATATGCAACATTGCGGCGGTGAGAGAGGGGCTGAAGACAGTCAGTTAGAGGAGAGGAGTTGATGAGACGAAAAGCTTTTGATTCCACCCTGTCTAGAAGAGCAGTATGAGTGGAACCCCCCCAGACATGTGAAGCATACTCCATACATGGACGGATAAGGCCCTTGTACAGAGTTAGCAGCTGGGGGGGTGAGAAAAACTGGCGGAGACGTCTCAGAACACCCAACTTCATAGAAGCTGATTTAGCTAGAGATGAGATGTGAAGTTTCCAGTTCAGATTATAAGTAAAGGACAGACCGAGGATGTTCAGTGTAGAAGAGGGGGACAGTTGAGTGTCATTGAAGAAGAGGGGATAGTTGTCTGGAAGGTTGTGTCGAGTTGATAGATGGAGGAATTGAGTTTTTGAGGCATTGAACAATACCAAGTTTGTTCTGCCCCAATCAGAAATTTTAGAAAGATCAGAAGTCAGGCGTTCTGTGGCTTCCCTGCGTGATATGTTTACCACCTGAAGGGTTGGACGTCTATGAAAAGATGTGGAAAAGTGCAGGGTGGTATCATCAGCATAGGAGTGGATAGGACAAGAAGTTTGGTTTAGAAGATCATTAATGAATAATAAGAAGAGAGTGGGTGACAGGACAGAACCCTGAGGAACATCACTGTTAATAGATTTAGGAGAAGAACAGTGACCGTCTACCACAGCTGCAATAGAATGTTCAGAAAGGAAACTTGAAATGAAGTTACAGAGAGAAGGATAGAAACCTTAGGAGGGTAGTTTGGAGATCAAAGCTTTGTTCCAGACTCTATCAAAGGCTTTTGATATGTCCAAGGCAACAGCAAAAGTTTCACCAAAGTCTCTAAAAGAGGATGACCAAGACTCAGTAAGGAAAGCCAGAAGATCACCAGTAGAGCGGCCTTGACGGAACCCATACTGGCGATCAGATAGAAGGTTGTGAAGTGATAGATGTTTAAGAATCTTCCTGTTGAGGATAGATGTTTAAGAATCTTCCTGTTGAGGATAGATTCAAAAACTTTAGATAAGCAGGAAATTAAAGCAATAGGACGGTAGTTTGAGGGATTAGAGTGGTCACCCTTTTTAGGAACAGGTTGAATGTAGGCAAACTTCCAGCAAGAAGGAAAGGTACATGTTGACAGACAAAGCTGATAGAGTTTGACTAGGCAAGGTGCAAGCACGGAGGCACAGTTTCGGAGAACAATAGGAGGAACCCCATCAGGTCCATAAGCCTTCCGAGGGTTTAGGCCAGCAAGGGCATGGAAAACATCATTGCGAAGAATTTTAATACATGGCATGAAGTAGTCAGACGGTGGAAGAGAGGGAGGAACAAGCCCAGAATCGTCCAAGGTAGAGTTTTTACCAAAGGTTTGAGCAAAGAGTTCAGCTTTAGAAATAGATGTGATAGCAGTGGTGCCATCTGGTTGAAGTAGAGGAGGGAAAGAAGAAGAATCAAAGTTATTGGAGATATTTTTGGCTAGATGCCAGAAATCACGAGGGGAGTTAGATCTTGAAAGGTTTTGACATTTTCTGTTAATGAAGGAGTTTTTGGCTAGTTGGAGAACAGACTTGGCTTGGTTCCGGGCAGAAATATAAAGTGCATGAGATTCTGGTGATGGAAGGCTTAAGTACCTTTTGTGGGCCACCTCTCTATCATGTATAGCACGAGAACAAGCTGTGTTAAACCAAGGTTTAGAAAGTTTAGGACGAGAAAAAGAGTGACGAATGTACGCCTCCATGCCAGACACTATCACCTCTGTTATGCGCTCAGCACACAAAGACGGGTCTCTGACACGGAAGCAGTAGTCATTCCAAGGAAAATCAGCAAAATACCTCCTCAGGTCCCCTCAACTAGCAGAGGCAAAACGCCAGAGGCACCTTCGCTTAGGGGGATCCTGAGGAGGGATTGGAGTGATAGGACAAGATAAAGATATGAGATTGTGATCGGAGGAGCCCAACGGAGAAGAAAGGGTGACAGCATAAGCAGAAGGATTAGAAGGTCAAGAATGTTGGGCGTATCTCCAAGACGGTCAGGAATACGAATAGGGTGTTGCACCAATTGCTCTAGGTCATGGAGGATAGCAAAGTTGTAGGCTAGTTCACCAGGATGGTCAGTGAAGGGAGAGGAAAGCCAAAGCTGGTGGTGAACATTGAAGTCTCCAAGAATGGAGATCTCTGCAAAAGGGAAGAGGGTCAGAATGTGCTCCACTTTGGAAGTTAAGTAGTCAAAGAATTTCTTATAGTCAGAGGAGTTAGGAGAGAGGTATACAGCACAGATAAATTTAGTATGAGAATGACTCTGTAGTCGTAGCCAGATGGTGGAAAACTCGGAAGATTCATGGGCGTGGGCACGAGAGCAGGTTAAGTCATTGCGCACATAAACGCAGCATCCAGCTTTGGATCGAAAATGAGGATAGAGAAAGTAGGAGGGAACAGAAAAGGGGCTACTGTCAGTTGCCTCAGACACCTGAGTTTCAGTGAGGAAAAGAAGATGAGGTTTAGAAGAGGAGAGGTGGTGTTCTACAGATTGAAAATTAGATCTTAGACCGCGAATGTTACAGAAGTTAATGAAGAAAAAGTTGAGGGGGGTGTCAAGACACTTAGGGTCATCGACGGAAAGGCAGTCCGACCTGGGGACATTTATGGTCCCCTCCCCAGATGGGGACTCCGAGGCTGGTGTAGGAGTCGCCATGATTTTAAAATTTTTGAGTGAAGGGTGTGTGTGTTATTAGGTGCTTGTAGTTTTGTGTGGAGGTGGAGAGTTGTCTTTAGAGGGCAGGCTGTGACTGCCCCCTTGTGTTGTGAGACACTAAGGGAAACGTTCAGTGAGGTCACAGCTGGGTTTAATGATAAGTTCACAGCACCCCCTGAATAGTGCTTTAGACCTCACTGGGAGTAATTATCGTTTCGGCAGGTGCCTACTGCCTACTGCTAATGTTTTTCTCCATATGGAGTTCATTTTACGTGTTTCAGTGTTTTGGTACCTAAGAAGCTCAGAGACACTTATAATGCACTTTTCTTGTAATAACTGTTAATAAATGTTTATCGTAATTTCTTTTTGTTTCCCCATATAGCGTACTTTCCATAATTAAAGTTTTTTTTTATACGTAATAATCTCAAAAACACACAAAAACTTGTTTTTGGTAATGTTATTCTCTTTCTTCATAAATGGTGATCTGCATACGTTTTTGCAAAGAGCCAAATGAGAGGAAAGTACTCTATTTGCGAAACAAACTGTTTAAAATGAAATGTGTATTATAAGTGTTTCTGAGCTTGTTAGGTAAAAAAAAAAAAACACTTAAACGCCTGAAAACACTCTAAATGGAGAAAAAACATTATAAAAAAAAACGTGTTTTTAGCGTTTACACCTTGTTAGGTAAAAAAAAAAAGAAAAGACAAAATGCATGAAAAGCAGGTGATTTGAAAAAAAAAATAGAAAAACGTTAAGAAACACGTGTATTATGTGTGTGTTTGAGCTCGTTAGATACTGAAGTGACAAAAAGCATGCAAACCATTCTCAATGGGAAACAAATGACTATGATAAACGTGTGTAATTTTTTTTTTTAACTTAGTTACCAAATCGCAAAAACGCGTGAAAAGCACTTTATTTGGAGAAAAGAATAACATTACCAAAAACTTGTATTTTGAGTGTTTTTCATATTGTTAGTTACAACTACTCCAAAAATACATACAAATCACTCTGTATGGTGAAACGAAACGACATCAACAAGAACGTGTCTTTTCATTCTTTTTTTTTTAAGCGTTTTTGCCACCAAAACGAAAAAAAAATGCAAGGAAATCACGCTATAATGAAAAACAAAACAACATTACTAAAAAAAAGTGTCTTCTCACTGTTTTTAACCTTCTTACGTACTAAAATGCTGAAACGCATACTAAACGTCCTTTATGGAGAAATAAAATAACATTACCAAAAATGCGCATTATCAGTGTTTTGGAGCTTCATATGTTCAAAAATACCAAAATGAATGCAAAATTTCCTATATGGGAAAAGATTATATTACAAGAAACGTGCATTGTAAGTGTGTCTTAGTTTCTTAAGTAACAAAGCGTTAAAACGTATGAATATCATTTTCTATGGAGAAACAGAAAGGATTACCAAAAATATGTTTTGAGACTTTTTTGTTTTACATTATTAGGTACCAAAATGCCAAACTGCATGCAAAACATATTATATTGGGAAACTAAAAAAAAAAAAAAAATATATGATAAACGTGTAAAATGAGTGTTTTGACCTTTTTAGGTACTAAAACGCAAAAATGTGGGAACAGAAGTCTATAATGAGAAAAAAAAAAAAAACATTACTAAAAACGAGTACTTTGGCTATATTTTACATTGTTATGTATCAAAACACGAAAATGATGCAAATCACCCAATATCACCTATTTCCAGAAACGTGTTTTTAAGTCTTTTGAGCGTGATAGGCCCCCAAGACATGTGAAGCATACTCCATACATGGACGGATAAGGCCCTTGTACAGAGTTAGCAGCTGAGGGGTTGAGAAAAACTGGCGGAGACGTCTCAGAACACCTAACTTCATAGAATCTGTTTTTAGCTAGAGATGAGATGTGAAGTTTCCAGTTCAGATTATAAGTAAAGGGCAGACCGAGGATGTTCAGTGTAGAAGAGGGAGACAGTTGAGTGTCATTGAAGAAGAGGGGATAGTTGCCTGGAAGGTTGTGTCGAGTTGATATATGGAGGAATTGGGTTTTTGAGGCATTGAACAATACCAAGTTTGCTCTGCCCCAATCAGAAATTTTAGAAAGATCAGAAGTCAGGCGTTCTGTGGCTTCCCTGCGTGATATGTTTACCTCCTGAAGGGTTGGACGTCTATGAAAAGACGTGGAAAAGTGCAGGGTGATATCATCAGCGTAGGAGTGGATAGGACAAGAAGTTTGGTTTAGAAGATCATTAATGAATAATAAGAAGAGACTGGGTGACAGGACAGAACCCTGAGGAACACCACTGTTAATAGATTTAGGAGAAGAACAGTGACCGTCTACCACAGCTGCAATAGAATGTTCAGAAAGGAAAATTGATATGAAGTAACAGAGAGAAAGATAGAAACCGTAGGAGGGTAGTTTGGAAATCAAAGCTTTGTGCCAGACTCTATCAAAAGCTTTTGATATGTCCAAGGCAACAGCAAAAGTTTCACCAAAATCTCTAAAAGAGGATGACCAAGACTCAGTAAGGAAAGCCAGAAGATCACCAGTAGAGCGGCCTTGACGGAACCCATAATGGCGATCAGATAGAAGGTTGTGAAATAGTATATACACGTTTCTCATAATGTGTTCTTGTTTTTCCATATAGAATACTTTTCATGCATTCTGGTTTTACTAGGTAACAAGCTCAAAAAAAACCCTCAAAATTCATGTTTTCTGTAAAGTTATGCTGTTTGTCCATAAAGAGGGTTTTGCAGGTATTTTAAGGTTTTAGTACATAAGTAGGAAAAAACACTAAACACTTCTACATGGAGTGCTTTCCAAAACTTTTTAGCGTTTTAGTGCCTAACATACTCATAAACACTTAGAAGACACGTTTCTAGAAATTTCGCTTACTTTCCTGCCTTGCATGCAGTTTGGCTTTTTGATATTTAATAATGTGAAATACACTTAAAATACACACCCTTGGAAATGTTCTTATATAGAGTCTT
This sequence comes from Scylla paramamosain, assembly GCF_035594125.1. NCBI lineage: Eukaryota > Metazoa > Arthropoda > Malacostraca > Decapoda > Portunidae > Scylla > Scylla paramamosain. Next base: position 21,464,104 of record NC_087172.1, read on the forward strand.
GTTTATGAGTTTTATCGTTTTTATAATTAAGAAGCTGATAATGCACGTTTCTCATAACGTTTTCTCGTTATTATATAGAGTATTCTGCATGCATTTTGGTGTTTTTGAACTTGCAAAAACTTGCAAAACGCCATAATCAATGCATCCTATATGAGAAAACGAAAAGACAGTACAAGAAACTTGTATTATGAGTGATTTTCAGTTTTTTTTTTTTTAGATAAGAAGACGCTAAAACACCTTAATAGCAGTCTGTATATGTTTTTATACATTTATAGCTTCAAAATGCCAAAATGCTTCCAAAACCTTTTATATGAGGAAAAGAAACGAAATTTCCAGAAATATGTGTTTTGAGTGTTTATGGGTGTGTTATGCAGCAAAACGCTAAAAAGCATGAAAACCTATGTTTTCCAGTAAGGGAAAACAAAACAACATTACGGAAAACGTGTTTTTTGAGTGCTTTTGAACTTCTTTCGTACCAGAACGCGAAAAAAAAAAATAATGCAAAAAAAAATGCAGTGTTTTGAGCTACTTACGTAACAAAACGCTAAAACGCAAGCAAAACACTCTATACTGACACCAGAAAAAAACACCAAAAAAGAAGTAATTTAAGAGTATTTGAGCATGTTACGTACAAACACAATAAAATGCATGAAAAGTACACTATATTAGAAAACGATAGGATATTACGAGAAACGTGTATTATGGGTGATCTTAAGTTTCTTAGTTACCAAAACACTAAAACGCATGGATATCACTGTAAATGGAGAAACAAAAATAAAAAAAAAACATTACCAAAAACATTCATTTTGAGTATATTTCTCTTTGTTAGTTGCCATAACGCCAAAATACATTTAAATGACCTTCTATTGCGAAAGTAAACGTTTCTTGTAACATGTCTTTTGAGTGTTTTGAGCGTGTTAGGCACTAAAACTTTAAAAAAAAAAAACATGCAAAACACCCTATATGGGAAAATAAAAAAAAAAATACCAAAAACGTGTCTTTTGAGTTCTTTTTTTGAGTAACCTACCTACCAAAACACTAAAATGCACGTAAAACAATCTTTATGGAGAAACACAATAACATTAATATATATATATATATATATATATATATATATATATATATATATATATATATATATATATATATATATATATATATATATATATATATATATATATATATATATATATATATATATATATATATATATATATATATATATATATTTTTTTTTTTTTTTTTTTTTTTTTTTTGAGTGTGTGATTTTCAAGTACAAAAAACCTCAAAATCCATGAAAAATACGCTACATGGGAAAACGAAAAGACATTATGATAAAAATATGATAATAGTGTTTTTTAGCTTCTTAGGTACCAAACCGATAAGACACATAAATAGCACTCTACATAGAGAAACAAAATAATGTTACCAAAAACGTGTATATTGAATGTATTTCACTTTGCTGGGTAACAAAACGCAAACATGCATCCAAAGCATCTTCTATAGGGTAAGGAAAAGAGATATACGAAAAAGTGTTTTTTGAATGATTATGAGAGCGGTAGGCATTAAAAACGATTAAAATTATTGGAAAACACCCTATATGGGAAAAGAAAACCATTACCAAAAAAACATCTCCTTTCACTGTCTTTAAGCTACTTCCGTACCAAAACGCAAGATTTCTTGGAAAATATCCTTTATGCAAAAACAAAATAACATTACCAAAACCAAGTATATTCATTGTTTTTGAGCTTGTTAAGTAGTAAAACGTTAAAATGCATGAAAAGCACACTATATCAAGAAACCAAAAGACATTACAAGAAAAGAGTTTTTTTGAGTGTTTTTGAGCTTATTACGTATCAAAATGCTTAAAGGTATAAATAGTGCACTATATGGATGAAGAAAAAGAATACCACAAACGTGTATTTTGAGTGTTTTTAATATTGTTAGATACCAAAAACGCCAAAATGAATGCAAGGAAACGAAACGAATTTACCAGAAAATTTTCTTTTCAATATTTACTCTGTTTGAGCGTGTTAGACACTAAAACTTTAAAAAAAGGCATATAATTCTTTAGATATATGATACAAAACCACATTACATGCAAAACACACAGTATTGAAAAACAGAATAATATTACCAAAAACAGCTGAGTGTTTTTTTTTCAGTTTGTTATGTAGGAAAACGCCAAAATCCACACAAAGCTCTTTATATTGAAAACTAAAAGATATTATGAGAAACGTGTATAATGAGAGTTTTTCACTTTGTTAAAAAGCTAAATCGTAAAACGCATAAATAGCACTCTATATAAACAGATTAATATTACCAAAACATGTATTTTGAGTGTTTTTTTAACATTAATAGGTACCAGAAATGCCGAAATGCTTATAAAGCTCAATATATGGGGGAATGAAATGACATTACATGACACGAATCTTTTAAGGGTTTTTGAACGTAGTAAGCGCCAAAATGCAAAAAAAGCATCATTCTACATGGGAATACAAAACATTACGAAAAACGTGTGTTGTGTTTTGAGCTTTCTTTTTTGAGCTTATTACGTACGAAAACGTTAAAACACACGTAAAACACCCTTTATGTAGAAACAGAATAACATTACAAAAAAAAAAAAAAATAAATAAATAAATAAAATAAATAAATAGATAAATAAATTTAAGTGTTTTTCATCTTCTTACATACAAAAACGCCAAAAAGCAGGCAAATTACCGTATACGTGGAATCGAAAGAGACTTTAAGAAAAACGTGTATTATTAGTGTTTTGAGCTTCTTCGGTACCAAAATGCTAAAACGCATGAATAGCACTCTATATGAGGAAACAGAACATTATCAAAAACGTGTATTTTCAGTGTATTTCTCATTCATTGGTTCAAAAACGCCAAAATGCATTCAAAGCACCTTATATGTGGTAGTGAACGAGATATATAAAAAAAAAAAAACAGGTTTTGGAAGTGCTTCTGAACTTGTTAGTCACTAAAATGCTAAAAATCATAGAAAGGACCATATATGGGAAAACCAAGCAACTTTGAGAGAAACGTCTCTTCTGTGTGTTTTTGAGCATCTTACAAAAAGCAAAAACGTACATAAAATATCCATTATTGTGAAACAAAATGACGTTACGAAAAAAAAAAAAATTGAGTGTTTTAAGCGTGGAAAAACGCTAAAATGCATAGAAAGCACCGTATATAAGGAAACGAAACGACATTAAAACGCGTTTTTTTTACAAGAAACAAAATAATATTACCAAAAAAACAGCATTTTCAGTATTTTTTTAGCTTGTTACGTAGAATAACGCCAAAATGTAAGCGGAAAACGAAAGGAAACGAAAGGACATTGCCTGAGACGTGTATTATATGTATGAGTGTTATTGAGCTTTTTAGGTACCAAACGCTAAAACACATAAATAGCTATATGGACAAACAAGGCAACATTATACAAAAATGTGTATTTTTAGTGTATTTCACAATAAATGCCAAAATGCAAGCAAAACACCCTATATGGAGAAAATCAAACAATAATTCAAGAAAATTATCATTTGAGTGTTTCTGAGCGTGTAAGACACTAAAAGGCTAAAAAGCATGTAAATCACTCTATATTGGTTCAAAAGATATAACGAAAAACATGTCTTTTTTAGTGTTTTTGAGCTTTTTGCGTACCAAAAAATCAAAACGCATGGAAAACACCCTTTATGAAGACTCAAAATAAAATACCAAAAACGAGAATTTTGGGTGATTTTAAGCTTCTCACGTACAAAACACACACACACACACACACACACACAAAAAAATGCATACAAACTAACCTAAATGGAGAAACGATAAGACATTAGAAAAACGTGTATGATGAGTGTTTGAGCTTTTTAGCTACCTATATGCTAAAACGCATGTGTAACTTGAGCTTCTTAGGCACCAAAACATAACCAATATAGGTAACGAAACAGAATTTTATACTGAGAAAGAGAACATTAACAAAGACGTTTATTTAGATTTTTTTTTTTCACATTGTTAGGTACCAAAACGCCAAGAAGCAAAGCAATCTATATAAGGAAAAGAAATAACGTTACCAGTGACGTGTCATCTGTGCGTTTTTGAGTGTGTTAGGCTCAAAAATGTTAAAAGCATGGAAAGCACTATATATTGCAGTACAAAATAACATGACAAAAAACGTCTTTTATAGTATTTTTGAGCTTCTTACGTACCAAAACGCTAAAGTGCATGCAAAACACACTTTATCTGGAAACAATAAAATCAACAAAAAAATGTGTTTTGAGTACTTTTTAGCTTATTAGGAACGTCAAGATATACGCATATTACCCTGTATGATGAAATAAACGATATCAGGAACGTGTATTATAAGTGTTTTTCAGATTCTTAGATAACAAAAGACATGTGAAAGCAGTCTACATGGAGAAACAGAACAATATTACCAAAACGTATATTTTGAGTGTCTTTTCATAACGTTAGTTACCAAAACGACAAAATGCATGGAGAACACTGCATGTAGGGAAACGAAACATTACCAGAAACTTGTTTTTAATATTTTTGAGCGTTTAAGACACGAAAACGCTAAAATGCATGGAAAGCACCCTGTACTGAAATACAAAAGAATATTGCCAGAAAAGTGTCTTTTGGGTGTTTAGGAGCTTCTTACGTATCAAAATGCTAAAAAGCGCGTAAAACAACCTTTATTGAAAAAATATAACTACCAAAAATTTGTATCTTTATTTTTAAGCTTGTTAGGTAGAAAAACGGCGAAAAAAAACATGCAAACTACCGTTTGCAGTATTATTAGAGACTTTTTTTTTTATTTATTTAATCATTTTTTTTTTTTTTATTCTTGCGTACCAAAACCCTAAAACGCATTAATCGCACTCTACTGTATATAAAGATACGAAACTTTATGTGGGGAAATCAAACGACATTTCTAGATACGTGACTCTTCAGTGTTTTTTACGTTTTAGGCACGATGATAAAATAAAAATACCCGATAAACTTGTTTTTTTGGAATGTTATTCTGTTTCTACATGAAGGGTGTCTTGTATGCGTTGTATCGTTTTGGTAAGTACCTCAAAAACAATCAAAGGCACTATTTTGTTAATGGTGTTTTGTTTTCCCAAATAGGGTGCTTTCCATGCCTTTTAGCATTTTATTGCCTTCTTCACTCATAAACACTGAAAAGACACTTTTCTATAAATCTTATTTCCTTTCTTCATATGGGGTGCTTTGCATGCATTTTGGCGTTTTGGTACCTAGGAATGTGAAATACACTCAAAACACACGTTTTTGGTAACGTTTTTTCTGTTTCTATATATAGAGTACTATTTCATGAGCCAGCGTTTTAGTATCTAAGAAGCTAAAAACCACGTTTCCTACAACGTTTATTCATTTCCCCATGTAGGTTACTTTGCCTGCATTTTGGTGTTTTTCTATGTAGCAGGATAAAAAAAAACAACTATTCATAATACTTGTTTTTTGGTAATGTTATTCTGTTTCTACATAAATCGTTGTTCTTTTTTTTTGCATTATTTTTTTTTCGCGTTCTGGTATGAAAGAAGTTCAAAAGCACTCAAAAAACACGTTTTCCGTAATGTTGTTTTGTTTTCCCTTACTGGAAAACATAGGTTTTCATGCTTTTTAGCGTTTTGCTGCCTAACACACCCATAAACACTCAAAAGACATGTTTCTGGAAATATCGTTTCTTTTCCTCATATAAAAGGTTTTGGAAGCATTTTGGCGTTTTGAAGCTATAAATGTATAAAACATATACAGACTGCTATTAAGGTGTTTTAGCGTCTTCTTATCTAAAAAAAAAATTCAAAATCACTCATAATACAAGTTTCTTGTACTGTCTTTTCGTTTCCTCATATAGGATGCATTCATTTTGGCGTTTTGCAAGTTTTTTGCAAGTTCAAAAACACCAAAATGCATGCAGAATACTCTATATAAAAACGAGAAAACGTTACGAGAAACGTCCATTATCAGCTTCTTAATTACAAAAACGATAAAACTCATAAACAAGACTATATATAAGAACATTTCCAAGGGTGTGTATTTTAAGTGTATTTCACATTATTAAATACCAAAAAGCCAAACTGCATGCACGGCAGAAAAGTAAGCGAAATTTCTAGAAACGTGTCTTCTAAGTGTTTATGAGTATGTTAGGTACTAAAACGCTAAAAAGCTTTGGAAAGCACTCCATGTAGAAGTGTTTAGTGTTTTTTCCTACTTATGTACTAAAACCTTAAAATACCTGCAAAACCCTCTTTATGGACAAACAGCATAACTTTACAGAAAACATGAATTTTGAGGGTTTTTTTTGAGCTTGTTACCTAGTAAAACCAGAATGCATGAAAAGTATCCTATATGGAAAAACAAGAACACATTATGAGAAACGTGTATATACTATTTCACAACCTTCTATCTGATCGCCAGTATGGGTTCCGTCAAGGCCGCTCTACTGGTGATCATCTGGCTTTCCTTACTGAGTCTTTACTGAGTCTTACTGGTCATCCTCTTTTAGAGATTTTGGTGAAACTTTTGCTGTTGCCTTGGACATATCAAAAGCTTTTGATAGAGTCTGGCACAAAGCTTTGATTTCCAAACTACCCTCCTACGGTTTCTATCCTTCTCTCTGTTACTTCATCTGAAGTTTCCTTTCTGACCGTTCTTTTGCTACTGTGGTAGACAGTCACTGTTCTTCTCCTAAATCTATTAACAGTGGTGTTCCTCAGGGTTCTGTCCTGTCACCCACTCTCTTCTTATTATTCATTAATGATCTTCTAAACCAAACTTCTTGTCCTATCCACTCCTACGCTGATGATACCACCCTGCACTTTTCCACGTCTTTTCATAGACGTCCAACCCTTCAGGAGGTAAACATATCACGCAGGAAAGCCACAGAACCCCTGACTTCTGATCTTTCTAAAATTTCTGATTGGGGCAGAGCAAACTTGGTATTGTTCAATGCCTTTAAAAACCCAATTCCTCCATCTATCAACTCGACAAAACTTTTCAGGCAACTATCCCCTCTTCTTCAATGACACTGAACTGTCCCCCTCTTCTACACTGAACATCCTCGGTCTGTCCTTTACTTATAATCTGAACTGGAAACTTCACATCTCATCTCTAACTAAAAACAGCTTCTATGAAGTTAGGTGTTCTGAGACGTCTCCGCCAGTTTTTCTCAACCCCCCAGCTGCTAACTCTGTACAAAGGCCTTATCCGTCCATGTATGGAGTATGCTCCACATGTCTGGGGGGTTTCCACACATACTGCTCTTCTAGACGGGGTGGAATGAAAAGTTTTTCGTTTCATCAACTCCTCTCCTCTAACTGACTGTCTTCAGCCTCTCTCTCACCGCCGCAATCTTGCATATCTAGCTGTCTTCTATCGCTATTTTCATGCTAACTGCTCTTCTGATCTTGCCAACTGCATGCCTCCCCTCCTTCCGCGGCCTCGCTGCACAAGACTTTCTTCTTTCTCTCACCCCTATTGTGTCCACCACTCTAACGCAAGAGTTAACCAGTATTCTCAATCATTCATCCCTTTCTCTGGTAAACTCTGGAACTCCCTGCCTGCTTCTGTATTTCCACCTTTCTATGACTTGAATTCCTTCAAGAGGAAGGTTTCAAGACACTTATTCATCAATTTTTGACCACTGCTATGACCCTTTTATGGGACTGGCATTTCAGTGGACATTTTTTATTAGATTTTTGTTGCCCTTGGCCAGTGCCCTTCCTATATTAAAAAAAAAAAAGAGTGTTTTCGAGCTTCTTAGGCTTGAAAAAGCTAATATATATGAATAGCACTCTATATGGAGAAAGAACATTACCAAAAACGTGTATTTTGAGTGTTTTTCACAGTTAGTTACCAAAGCTCGAAAATGCATGGAGAGCTATTTTGCAAAAATGCAAATGGGGAAAGGAAACGGCATTTTTTTTCTGCGTGTTATATAGCAAAACGCTAAAAAAAAAAAAAACAGAATTTACCCATTTTACCGATATTATAAGAAATATTACAAGAACGTTTTTGGTACATAAGAAGCTTAAAAACACATATAACAAAGATTTCTTGTAATATCGGTTTGTTTCCCATATACGGCACTTTGCATGAATTTTTAGCGTTTTTGTATGGAACAATTTAAAAAACAGTGAAAATACAAGAATTTTTGGTAATATTGTTGTTTTTCGATAAAGGGTGTTTTGTATGCGATTTAGCTTTTTGATACGTAAGAAGCTCAAAAACAGTGAAAACACGTTTTTAATAATGTTGCTATGTATTCCAAAATAGGATATTTTCCATTCATTTTAACGCTTTCGTGACTAAAACGCTGAAAACACCGAAAGGCACATTCCTGATAATATCATTTAATTCCATAAATAAATTGCATTGCATGTACGAGTATTTTCGCCTTTTTTGCACTTAACAATGTAAAAAAAAACAAAAAAAAACATGTTTTTGGTAATGTTCTTCTGTTTCTACATATAGAGTGCTATTTACGCGTTTTAGCATTTTGTTACCTAAGGAGGTCAATAACATTTATAATACACGTTTCTTGTAATATGTTTTTGTATCACAATATAGGGTTCTTTGCATGGATTTTCGCGTTTTTGTAATTTAGAAGCTCAAAAAAAAAAAAACATTATCAAAATCCACGGTTTTGATAATGTTATTCTGTTTATTCATAAAGGATATTTTGCATTCGTTTTAGCATTTTGGTATGGAAGAGTTAAAAACAAGGAGAAGGCGTTTTTGGTAATGTTGTCTTGTATTCCCATATAACGTGATTTACAAGCTTTTCAGCATTTTGGTGCCTAACACGCTTAAAAACACCGAAAACACGTTTTTCGTAGTGTCATTTTGTTTCACCATATAGAGAGCGTTGTATGCATTTTGGTGTTTTGGTACCTAACAACGTGAAAAAGCACTAAAAATAAATATTTTTTTTGGTAATGTTTTTTTTTTTTTTTGTATAGAGTGTTATTCACACTTATAAATACACGTTTATGGTAATGCTATTTTTTTTTCATAATGGGTACTTTGCATGCATTTTGGCATTTTGGTAACTAAGAATACAAAAAAACGTTTTGGGTAAAGTTGTTCCGTTACTCCATTTACTCATTTTTTGCGTTTTAGTACCTAAGATATTCAGAACACAATTTTTGTAATATTTCGTGTTTACTAAAGTACAAATCATTCATAACACGTTCCTCGTAATATAAATATTTTTTTTCCAATTCAGGGTACTTTACATGCATTTGTGCCGTTTTTTTTTCTACTTAAAAAGCTCACTCAAACTACTTGTTTTTTTCTTTTTTTTGTAATGTTATTCTCTTTCTCCATAAAGTGTGTTTTGCATGCATTTTAGTGTTTTGGTTCGTAGAAAAAATGAAAAACACTCAGAAGACACATTCTAAGTAATGTTTTCTATTCCTAGATAGGGTAAATTTCATGCATTTTATCGTTTTGTTGCCTATTACGCTACAAAAAACACTGAAAATACACGATACTGGAAATATATATATATATATATATATATATATATATATATATATATATATATATATATATATATATATATATATATATATATATATATATATATATATATTTTTTTTTTTTTTTTTTTTTGGCGTTTTATTACCTAACAATGTAAAATTGTTCCTCCATATACAATGCTATTCATGCGCTTTAAAGTTTGCTATCAAAGAAGCTAAAAACAGTGAAACGTTTCTCGTAATGTCCTTTTGTTTCTCCCATATAGCGTACTTTGCATGCATTTTGGCGTTTTTATACGTAACAAGCACTAAAACATTCCAATGACTTTTTTATTGCTAAATTTATTTTATTTCTCTTTTATGAACGGTGTTTTCCATGCACTTTAGCCTTTTCATACGTAAGTAGCTTATAAAAAACATTCAAAAGTCACGTTTTTTTTTCTTTATGAAGTTAGTGTGTTTCCCCAAATATGCTCTTTATGCTTTTTAGCGTTTTGGTGCCTAAAACACACATATACGCTCAAAAAACACGTTTATAGAAATCTTGTTTCTTTTCCCCATATGGTGAATGTGAACTATACTCAAAATATATGTTTACGGTAAAGTTGTTCTGTTTCTCCATATAGAGTGCTATTTATCCTTAAGCATAATCATAAGAGGCTCAAAAACACTTAAAATACTCATTTCTCGTAATGTCTTTTCGTTTCCACATGTAAAACGATTTTTTTGTTTTTGATAATATTATTTTGTTTTTCCAAAAAGGTTATTTGGATGCGTTTTAGCGTTTTGGTACTCAATTACCTCAAAAACACTGAGAGGAAACGTTTTACTACTTTTTTTTATTCCCATATAGGGTGATTTCCATACTTTTTACCGAGTAGTTGCATAGCATTGTCTTAAACACTGAAAAGATACGTTTCTAGAAATCTTATTTCCTTTCCATATATAGCTTGCTTTGTATTAATTTTGGCATTTTGGTTCCTAAGAATGTGAAATACAATTAAAATACGAGTACAAGTTTTATTAATGTTATTCATTTCCCTATTAAGGGTAATTTGCATGTTTTTGGGAATTTTTGTATGGAACAAGCACAAAAACATTTAAAAATACTTTTTTTTGTTAATGCTATTGTTTTTCTCTATAAAGTATGTTTTGGATGAGTTCTGCTTTTTGGTACATAAGATAAAAAACATTAAAAATGCATGTTTTTCGTAATGTTGTTATGCATTCCCATACTGGGTGAACTCCATGCTTTCTATTGTTTTGGTGCCCAACACGGTCAAAAATACTAAAAAAAAACGTTTTCTGGTAATGTCGATTCGTTTCTATATATAGAAAGCATTACAATCATATTCGCATTTTGCCTACTAATAATGTGAAAAAAAAAACACTCCAAAAAGCATCTTTTTAATATTGTTCTGTTTCTTCACATTTTCTTATATTCATGCTTTTTAGCGTTTTCTCACCTATGAAACTTAAAACCACTTATAATACATGTTTCTCGTAATGTTTTTTTTTTTTTTTTTTTCCATACCGGATACTTTTAATGCATTTTGTAATTTTTTCTATATATTAAGCTAAAAAAAATAAGACTTGTTTTTGGTAATGTTATTTCGTTCTCCATAATTAAAGAATAATGTCAAAAGACATTATTCTTTAAAGTTGTTTTGTTTTCCTGAATAGGGTGCTTTCTATGCTTTTTAGCGTTTTGACGCCTAACACACTCATAAACACTCAAAAGACACTTTTCAGGGAATCTCATTTCCTTTCCCCAAATATGGTGCTTTGTATGCATTTTGGCGTTATAGCACCTAAAATGGGAAATACATTGAAATGCTCGTTTTTTGATAATGTTCAGATTTTTTTTTTTTTTTCATATAGAGTGCTATTCATGCGTTTTAGCGTTTAGGTACCTAAAAACACTGAAAATACTAGTTTCTTTTAATGTCTTTTCTTTTCCCCTCATAGGGTATTTTCCATGCACTTGTGCGTTTTGGTACATAAGCATGTCAAAAATACTCAAAATGCTTTTTTTTTTTTTTTAGCGTTTTGCTATATAACACGCAGAAAAAATGCCGTTTCCTTTCCCCATTTGCATTTTTGCAAAATAGCTCTCCATGCATTTTCGAGCTTTGGTAAGTAACTGTGAAAAACACTCAAAATACACGTTTTTGGTAATGTTCTTTATCCATATAGAGTGCTATTCATATATATTAGCTTTTTCAAGCCTAAGAAACTCGAAAAAACTCTTTTTTTTTTTTAATATAGGAAGGGCACTGGCCAAGGGCAACAAAAATCTAATAAAATATGTCTACTGAAATGCCAGTCCCATAAAAGGGTCATAGCAGTGGTCAAAAATTGATGAATAAGTGTCTTGAAACCTCCCTCTTGAAGGAATTCAAGTCATAGGAAGGTGGAAATACAGAAGCAGGCAGGGAGTTCCAGAGTTTACCAGAGAAAGGGATGAATGATTGAGAATACTGGTTAACTCTTGCGTTAGAGGGGTGGACACAATAGGGGTGAGAGAAAGAAGAAAGTCTTGTGCAGCGAGGCCGCGGAAGGAGGGGAGGCATGCAGTTGGCAAGATCAGAAGAGCAGTTAGCATGAAAATAGCGATAGAAGACAGCTAGATATGCAAGATTGCGGCAGTGAGAGAGAGGCTGAAGACAGTCAGTTAGAGGAGAGGAGTTGATGAGACGAAAAGCTTTTCATTCCACCCCGTCTAGAAGAGCAGTATTAGTGGAAACCCCACAGACATGTGGAGCATACTCCATACATGGACGGATAAGGCCCTTGTACAGAGTTAGCAGCTGGGGGGTTGAGAAAAACTGGCGGAGACGTCTCAGAACACCTAACTTCATAGAAGCTGTTTTTAGTTAGAGATGAGATGTGAAGTTTCCAGTTCAGATTATAAGTAAAGGACAGACCGAGGATGTTCAGTGTAGAAGAGGGGGACAGTTGAGTGTCATTGAAGAAGAGGGGATAGTTGCCTGGAAGGTTGTTTCGAGTTGAGAGATGGAGGAATTGGGTTTTTGAGGCATTGAACAATACCAAGTTTGCTCTATCCCAATCAGAAATTTTAGAAAGATCAGAAGTCAGGCGTTCTGTGGCTTCCCTGCGTGATATGTTTACCTCCTGAAGGGTTGGACGTCTATGAAAAGACGTGGAAAAGTGCAGGGTGGTATCATCAGCGTAGGAGTGGATAGGACAAGAAGTTTGGTTTAGAAGATCATTAATGAATAACAAGAAGAGAGTGGGTGACAGGACAGAACCCTGAGGAACACCACTGTTAATAGATTTAGGAGAAGAACAGTGACCGTCTACCACAGTAGCAATAGAACGGTCAAAAAGGATACTTGAGATGAAATAACAGAGAGAAGGATAGAAACCGTAGGAGGGTAGTTTGGAAATCAAAGCTTTGTGCCAGACTCTATCAAAAGCTTTTGATATGTCCAAGGCAACAGCAAAAGTTTCACCAAAATCTCTAAAAGAGGATGACCAAGACTCAGTAAGGAAAGCCAGAAGATCACCAGTAGAGCGGCCTTGACGGAACCCATACTGGCGATCAGATAGAAGGTTGTGAAATAGTATATACACGTTTCTCATAATGTGTTCTTGTTTTTCCATATAGGATACTTTTCATGCATTCTGGTTTTATTAGGTAACTAGCTAAAAAAAAAAAACCCTCAAAATTCATGTTTTCTGTAAAGTTATGTTGTTTGTCCATAAAGAGGGTTTTGCAGGTATTTTAAGGTTTTAGTACATAAGTAGGAAAAAACACTAAACACTTCTACATGGAGTGCTTTCCAAAGCTTTTTAGCGTTTTAGTACCTAACATACTCATAAACACTTAGAAGACACGTTTCTAGAAATTTCGCTTACTTTCCTGCCTTGCATGCAGTTTGGCTTTTTGATATTTAATAATGTGAAATACACTTAAAATACACACCCTTGGAAATGTTCTTATATATAGTCTTGTTTATGAGTTTTATCGTTTTTGTAATTAAGAAGCTGATAGATAATGCACGTTTCTCGTAACGTTTTCTCGTTTTTATATATTATTTTATATATTTTATATATTTATATATTTTTTTATATTCTGCATGCATTTTGGTGTTTTTGAGCTTGCAAAAACTTGCAAAACGCCAAAATGAATGCATCCTATATGAGGAAACGAAAAGACAGTACAAGAAACTTGTATTATGAGTGATTTTGAATTTTTTTTTTTAGATAAGAAGACGCTAAAACACCTTAATAGCAGTCTGTATATGTTTTATACATTTATAGCTTCAAAACGCCAAAATGCTTCCAAAACCATTTATATGAGGAAAAGAAACGATATTTCCAGAAACATGTCTTTTGAGTGTTTATGGGTGTGTTAGGCAGCAAAACGCTAAAAAGCATGAAAACCTATGTTTTTCAGTAAGGGAAAACAAAACAACATTACGGAAAACGTGTTTTTTGAGTGCTTTTGAACTTCTTTCATACCAGAACGCGAAAAAAAATAATGGAAAAAAAAAAGAACAACGATTTATGTAGAAACAGAATAACATTACCAAAAAACAAGTATTATGAGTAGTTTTTTTTTTATCCTGCTAGATAGAAAAATATCAAAATGCAGGTAAAGTACGAGTAACCTACATGGGGAAATGAATAAACGTTGTAGGAAACGTGGTTTTTAGCTTCTTAGATACTAAAACGCTGGCTCATGAATAGTACTCTATATGTAGAAACAGAAGAAACGTTACCAAAAACGAGTATTTTGAGTGTATTTCACATTCCTAGGTACCAAAACGCCAAAATGCATGCAAAGCACCCCATATGAAGAAAGGAAATAAGATTTATAGAAAAGTGTCTTTTCAGTGTTTATGAGTGAAGAAGGCAATAAAATGCTAAAAGGCATGGAAAGCACCCTATTTGGGAAAACAAAACACCATTAACAAAATAGTGTCTTTGATTGTTTTTTAGGTACTTACCAAAACGATACAACGCATACAAGACACCCTTCATGTAGAAACAGAATAACATTCCAAAAAAACAAGTTTATCGGGTATTTTTATTTTATCTTCGTGCCTAAAACTTGAAAAACACTGAAGAGTCAGGTATCTAGAAATGTCGTTTGATTTCCCCACATAAAGTTTCGTATCTTTATATACAGTAGAGTGCGATTAATGCGTTTTAGGTTTTGGTACGCAAGAATAAAAAAAAAAAAATGAATAAATAAATAAAAAAAAAAACGGCTCTAATAATACTGCAAACGGTAGTTTGCATGTTTTTTTCGCCGTTTTTGTACTTAACAAGCTCAAATATAAAGATACAAATTTTTGGTAGTTATATTTTTTCAATAAAGGTTGTTTTACGCACTTTTTAGCATTTTGATACGTAAGAAGCTCCTAAACACCCAAAAGACACTTTTCTGGCAATATTCTTTTGTATTTCAGTACAGGGTGCTTTCCATGCATTTTAGCGTTTTCGTGTCTTAAACGCTCAAAAACATTTAAAACACGTCTCTGGTAATGTTTCGTTTCCCTACATGCAGTGTTCTCCATGCATTTTGTCGTTTTGGTAACTAACGTTATGAAAAGACACTCAAAATATACGTTTTGGTAATATTGTTCTGTTTCTCCATGTAGACTGCTTTCACATGTCTTTTGTTATCTAAGAATCTGAAAAACACTTATAATACACGTTCCTGATATCGTTTATTTCATCATACAGGGTAAAATGCGTATATCTTGACGTTCCTAATAAGCTAAAAAGTACTCAAAACACATTTTTTTTTTTGCTGATTTCATTGTTTCCCGATAAACTGTGTTTTGCATGCACTTTAGCGTTTTGGTACGTAAGAAGCTCAAAAATACTATGAAAGACACATTTTTTGCCATGTTATTTTGTACTGTAATATATAGTGCTTTCCATGCTTTTAACGTTTTTGAGCCTAACACACTCAAAAACGCACAAATGACACGTCACTGGTAACGTTATTTCTTTTCCTTATATAGATTGCTTTGCTTCTTGGCGTTTTGGTACCTAACAATGTGAAAAAAAAAAATCTAAATAAACGTCTTTGTTAATGTTCTCTTTCTCAGTATAAAATTCTGTTTCGTTACCTATATTGGTTATGTTTTGGTACCTAAGAAGCTCAAGTTACACATGCGTTTTAGCATATAGGTAGCGAAAAAGCTCAAACACTCATCATACACGTTTTTCTAATGTCTTATCGTTTCTCCATTTAGGTTAGTTTGTATGCATTTTTTTTTTTTTTTTGTGTGTGTGTGTGTGTGTTTTGTACGTGAGAAGCTTAAAATCACCCAAAATTCTCGTTTTTGGTATTTTATTTTGACTCTTCATAAAGGGTGTTTTCCATGCGTTTTAATTTTTTGGTACGCAAAAAGCTCAAAAACACTCAAAAAGACATGTTTTTCGTTATATCTTTTGAACCAATATAGAGTGATTTCCATGCTTTTTAGCCTTTTAGTGTCTTACACGCTCATAAACACCCAAATGATAATTTTCTTGAATTACCGTTTGATTTTCTCCATATATGGTGTTTTGCTTGCATTTTGGCATTTATTGTGAAATACACTAAAAATACACATTTTTGGGTAATGTTGCTTTGTTTGTCCATATAGCTATTTATGTGTTTTAGCGTTTGGTACCTAAAAAGCTCAGTAACACTCATACATATAATACACGTCTCAGGTAATGTCCTTTCGTTTCCTTTCGTTTTCCGCTTACATTTTGGCGTTATTCTACGTAACAAGCTAAAAAAATACTGAAAATGCTGTTTTTTTGGTAATGTTAATTTGTTTCTTTAAAAAAAAAAAACGCGTTTTTATTAATGACGTTTCGTTTCCTTATATACGGTGCTTTCTATGCATTTAAGCGTTTTTCCACGCTTAAAACACTCAATATTTTTTTTTTGTAACGTCACTTTGTTTCACAATAATGGATATTTTATGTACGTTTTTGCTTTTTGTAAGATGCTCAAAAACACACAGAAGAAACGTTTCTCTCAAAGTTCTTGGTTTTCCCATATAAGGTCATTTCTATGATTTTTAGCATTTTAGTGACTAACAAGTCCAGAAGCACTTGCAAAACCGTTTATTTTTTTTTATATATCTCGTTCACTACCACATATAGGGTGCTTTGAATGCATTTTGGCGTTTTTGAACCAATGAATGAGAAATACACTGAAAATACACGTTTTTGATAATGTTCTGTTTCCTCATATAGAGTGCTATTCATGCGTTTTAGCGTTTTGGTACCGAAGAAGCTCAAAACACTAATAATACACATTTTTCTTAAAGTCTCTTTTGATTCCATGTATACGCTAATTTGCCTGCATTTTGGCGTTTTTATACGTAAGAAGATGTAAAACACTTAAATTTATTTATCTATTTATTTATTTATTTTATTTATTTATTTTTTTATTTAT
Source organism: Scylla paramamosain (assembly GCF_035594125.1). NCBI lineage: Eukaryota > Metazoa > Arthropoda > Malacostraca > Decapoda > Portunidae > Scylla > Scylla paramamosain. The sequence goes on from NC_087172.1 coordinate 21,481,050, forward strand.
TTATTATTTTTTTTTGTAATGTTATTCTGTTTTTACAAAAAGGGTGTTTTACGTGTTTTTTTTAACATTTTCGTACGTAATAAGCTCAAAAAAAAAAAAAGCTCAAAACACAACACACGTTTTTCGTAATGTTTTGTATTCCCATGTAGAATGATGCTTTTTTTGCATTTTGGCGCCTACTACGTTCAAAAACCCTTAAAAGATTCGTGTCTTGTAATGTCATTTCATTCCCCCATATATTGAGCTTTATAAGCATTTCGGCATTTCTGGTACCTATTAATGTTAAAAAACACTCAAAATATATGTTTTCGTAATATTAATCTGTTTATATAGAGTGCTATTTATGCGTTTTACGATTTAGCTTCTTAACAAAGTGAAAAACTCTCATAATACACGTTTCTCATAATATCTTTTAGTTTTCAATATAAAGAGCTTTGTGTGGATTTTGGCGTTTTCCTACATAACAAACTGAAAAAAAAAAAAAACTCAGCTTTTTTTGGTAATGATATTCTGTTTTTCAATACAGTGTGTTTTGCATGTAATGTGGTTTTGTATCATATATCTAAAGAATTATATGCCTTTTTTAAAGTTTTAGTGTCTAACACGCTCAAACAGAGTAAATATTAAAAAGCAAATTTTCTGGTAAATTCGTTTCGTTTCCTTGCATTCATTTTGGCGTTTTTGGTATCTAACAATATTAAAAACACTCAAAATACACGTTTGTGGTATTCTTTTTCTTCATCCATATAGTGCACTATTTATACCTTTAAGCATTTTGATACGTAATAAGCTCAAAAACACTCAAAAAAATCTCTTTTCTTGTAATGTCTTTTGGTTTCTTGATATAGTGTGCTTTTCATGCATTTTAACGTTTTACTACTTAACAAGCTCAAAAACAATGAATATACTTGGTTTTGGTAATGTTATTTTGTTTTTGCATAAAGGATATTTTCCAAGAAATCTTGCGTTTTGGTACGGAAGTAGCTTAAAGACAGTGAAAGGAGATGTTTTTTTGGTAATGGTTTTCTTTTCCCATATAGGATGTTTTCCAATAATTTTAATCGTTTTTAATGCCTACCGCTCTCATAATCATTCAAAAAACACTTTTTTGTATATCTCTTTTCCTTACCCTATAGAAGATGCTTTCCATGCATTTTTGCGTTTTGTTACCCAGGAAAGTGAAATACATTCAATATATGCGTTTTTGGTAATATTATTTTGTTTCTCTATGTAGAGTGCTATTTATGTGTCTTATCGGTTTGGTACCTAAGAAGCTAAAAAAACACTATTATCATATTTTTATCATAATGTCTTTTCGTTTTCCCATATAGCGTATTTTTCATGCATTTTGAGGTTTTTTGTACTTAAGAATCACACACTCAAAAAAAAAAAAAAAAAAAAAAAAAACATATATATATATATATATATATATATATATATATATATATATATATATATATATATATATATATATATATATATATATATATATATATATATATATATATATATATATATATATATATATATATATATATTTTTTTTTTTTAATGTTATTGTTTCTCCATAAAGAGTGTTTTACGTGCATTTTAGTGTTTTGGTAGGTAGGTTGCTCAAAAAAAAGCTCTCAAAAGACACGTTTTTGGTATTTTTTTTTTTATTTTCCCATATAGGGTGTTTTGCATATTTTTTTTTAAAGTTCTAGTGCCTAACACGCTCAAAACACTCAAAAAGACATGTTACAAGAAACGTTTACTTTCGCAATAGAAGGTCATTTAAATGTATTTTGGCGTTATGGCAACTAACAAAGAGAAATATACTCAAAATGAATGTTTTTGGTAATGTTTTTTTTTTTTTTCTCCATTTACAGTGATATCCATGCGTTTTAGTGTTTTGGTAACTAAGAAACTTAAGATCACCCATAATACACGTTTCTCGTAATATCCTTTTTTTTTTCTAATATAGTGTACTTTTCATGCATTTTATTGTGTTTTGTACGTAACAGGCTCAAATACTCTTAAATTACTTCTTTTTTGGTGTTTTTTCTGGTGTCAGTATAGAGTGTTTTGCTTGCGTTTTAGCGTTTTGTTACGTAAGTAGCTCAAAAGACTGCATTTTTTTTGCATTATTTTTTTTCGCGTTCTGGTACGAAAGAAGTTTAAAAGCACTCAAAAAACACGTTTTCCGTAATGTTGTTTTGTTTTCCCTTACTGGAAAACATAGGTTTTCATGCTTTTTAGCGTTTTGTTGCCTAACACACCCATAAACACTCAAAAGACATGTTTCTGGAAATTTCGTTTCTTTTCCTCATATAAAAGGTTTTGGAAGCATTTTGGCGTTTTGAAGCTATAAATGTATAAAACATATACAGACTGCTATTAAGGTGTTTTAGCGTCTTCTTATCTAAAAAAAAAAACTCAAAATCACTCATAATACAAGTTTCTTGTAGTGTCTTTTCGTTTCCTCATATAGGATGCATTCATTTTGGCGTTTTGCAAGTTTTTGCAAGTTCAAAAATACCAAAATGCATGCACAATACTCTATATAATACCGAGAAAACGTTATGAGAAACGTGCATTATCAGCTTCTTAATTATAAAAACGATAAAACTCATAAACAAGACTATATATAAGAACATTTCCAAGGGTGTGTATTTTAAGTGTATTTCACATTATTAAATATCAAAAAGCCAAACTGCATGCAAGGCAGAAAAGTAAGCGAAATTTCTAGAAACGTGTCTTCTAAGTGTTTATGAGTATGTTAGGTACTAAAACGCTAAAAAGCTTTGGAAAGCACTCCATGTAGAAGTGTTTAGTGTTTTTTCCTACTTATGTACTAAAACCTTAAAATACCTGCAAAACCCTCTTTATGGACAAACAACATAACTTTACAGAAAACATGAATTTTGAGGGTTTTTTTTTAGCTTGTTACGTAGTAAAACCAGAATGCATGAAAAGTATCCTATATGGGAAAACAAGAACACATTATGAGAAACGTGTATATACTATTTCACAACCTTCTATCTGATCGCCAGTATGGGTTCCGTCAAGGCCGCTCTACTGGTGATCTTCTGGCTTTCCTTACTGAGTCTTGGTCATCCTCTTTTAGAGATTTTGGTGAAACTTTTGCTGTTGCCTTGGACATATCAAAAGCTTTTGATAGAGTCTGGCAGAAAGCTTTGATTTCCAAACTACCCTCCTACGGTTTCTATCCTTCTCTCTGTTATTTCATCTCAAGTTTCCTTTCTGACCGTTCTATTGCTACTGTGGTAGACGGTCACTGTTCTTCTCCTAAATCTATTAACAGTGGTGTTCCTCAGGGTTCTGTCCTGTCACCCACTCTCTTCTTATTATTCATTAATAATCTTCTAAACCAAACTTTTTGTCCTATCCACTCCTACGCTGATGATACCACCCTGCACTTTTCCACGTCTTTTCATAGACGTCTAACCCTTCAGGAGGTAAACATATCACGCAGGGAAGCCACAGAACGCCTGACTTCTGATCTTTCTAAAATTTCTGATTGGGGCAGAGCAAACTTGGTATTGTTCAATGCCTCAAAAACCCAATTCCTCCATCTATTAACTCGACACAACCTTCCAGGTAACTACCCCCTCTTCTTCAATGACACTCAACTGTCCCCCTCTTCTACACTGAACATCTTCGGTCTGTCCTTTACTTATAATCTGAACTGGAAACTTCACATCTCATCTCTATCTAAAAACAGCTTCTATGAAGTTAGGTGTTCTGAGATGTCTCCGCCAGTTTTTCTCAACCCTTCAGCTGCTAACTCTGTACAAGGGCCTTATCCGTCCATGTATGGAGTATGCTTCACATGTCTCGGGGTGTTCCACTCATACTGCTCTTCTAGACGGGGTGGAATCAAAAGCTTTTCGTCTCATCAACTCCTCTCCTCTAACTGACTGTCTTCAGCCTCTCTCTCACCGCCGCAATCTTGCATATCTAGCTGTCTTCTATCGCTATTTTCATGCTAACTGCTCTTTTTATCTTGCTAAGTGCATGCCTCCCTTCCTTCCGCGGCCTCGCTGCACAAGACTTTCTTCTTTCTCTCACCCCTATTGTGTTCACCCCTCTAACGCAAGAGTTAACCAATATTCTCAATCATTCATCCCTTTCTCTGGTAAACTCTGGAACTCCCTGCCTGCTTCTGTATTTCCACCTTCCTATGACTTGATTTCCTTCAAGAGGGAGGTTTCAAGACACTTATTCATCAATTTTTGACCACTGCTATGACCCTTTTATGGGACTGGCATTTCAGTGGACATTTTTTATTAGATTTTTGTTGCCCTTGGCCAGTGCCCTTCCTATATTAAAAAAAAAAAAAAAAGAGTGTTTTCGATTTTCTTAGGCTTGAAAAGGCTAATATATATGAATAGCACTCTATATGGAGACAGAACATTAACAAAAACGTGTATTTTGAGTGTTTTTCACAGTTAGTTACCAAAGCGCGAAAATGCATGGAGAGCTATTTTGCAAAAATGCAAATGGGGAAAGGAAACGGCATTACCACAAACGTATTTTTTTCTGCGTGTTATATAGCAAAACGCTAAAAAATAAAAAAAAAAAAACAGAATTTACCCAAAATATGAAAAAAAAAAAAAAATGCAAAAAGTGTGTTTTGAATATTTTTGAAAATCTTACGTATCAAAACACTGAAACGCATGAAAACACACTTCATGGAGACACAGAAAAACATTACCAAAAACAAGTATTTTGAATGTTTTTAGCATATTACGTAGAAAAACGCCAAAATGCATGTAAAGTAAGCTATATTGGAAAAACGAAAAGACATTACAGGAAACGTAATAGAAAAACAAAAAGACATTACGAGAAACATGTATGCTCCTTGGATACCAAAATGCGAAAACGTATTAATACCACTCTATATGGATTTAGAGAACAACATTACCAAACAAAAGTATTTTGAGTATTTTTGACATGCTTATGTACCAAAACGCACAAGTGCATGGAAAATACCCTATGAAGGGAAAAGAAAAGACATTAAAATAAATGAGTATTTTCAGTGTTTTTAGGTACCTAAACGCTAAAACGCATGAAGAGCACTCTAAATGAAAAAAAAAAAAAAAAAAATCTGAGCATTATCAAAAAACGAGCATTTCAATGTATTTCCCATTTTAGGTGCCATAACACCAAAATGCATACAAAGCACCATATTTGGAGAAAGGAAATGAGATTCCCAGAAAAGTGTCTTTTGAGTGTTTATGAGTGTGTTAGGCGCTAAAACGATAAAAAGCATAGAAAGCACCCTATTCAGGAAAACAAAACAACTTTAAAGAATAATATCTTTTGACATTATTCTTTAATTATGGAGAACGAAATAACATTACCAAAAACAAGTCTTTTTTTTTTTTAGCTTATTACATAGAAAAATGACAAAATGCATTAAAAGTATCCTGTATGGAAAAAAAAAAAAAAAAACATTACGAGAAACATGTATTATAATTGGTTTTAAGTTTCATAGGTAAGAAAACGATAAAAAGCATGAATTTAACAAAATATGAAGGAACTGAACAATATTAAAAAGATGCTTTTTGGAGTATTTTTTTTTCACATTATTAGTAGGCAAAATGCGAATATGATTGTAATACTTTCTATATATAGAAACGAATCGACATTACCAGAAACGTTTCTTTTCAGTATTTTAGACCGTGTTGGGCACCAAAACAATAGAAAACATGGAGTTCACCCAGTATGGGAATGCATAACAACATTACGAAAAACATGCATTTTTAATGTTTTTTTATCTTACGTACCAAAAAGCATAATTCATCCAAAACATACTTTATAGAGAAAAAGAATAGCATTACCAAAAAGAATGTTTTGAGCTTGTTCCATACAAAAATGCCAAAAAAAACATGCAAATTACCCTTAATAGGGAAACGAAAAACATTAAGAAAACTTGTATTTTAATTGTATTTCACATTCTTAGGAACCAAAATGCCAAAATTAATACAAAGCAAGCTATATATGGAAAGGAAATGAGATTTCCAGAAACGTATCTTTTCAGTGTTTAAGACAATGCTATGCAACTACTCGGTAAAAAGTATGGAAATCACCCTATATGGGAATAAAAAAAAGTAGTAAAACGTTTCTTCTCAGTGTTTTTGAGGTACTTGAGTACCAAAACGCTAAAACGCATCCAAATAACCTTTATGGAAAAACAAAATAATATTATCAAAAACAAAAAAATCGTTTTACATGTGGAAACGAAAAGACATTACGAGAAATGAGTATTTTAAGTGTTTTTGAGCCTCTTATGATTATGCTTAAGGATAAATAGCACTCTATATGGAGAAACAGAACAACTTTACCGTAAACGTATATTTTGAGTATAGTTCACATTCACCATATGGGGAAAAGAAACAAGATTTCTATAAACGTGTTTTTTGGGCGTATATGTGTGTTTTAGGCACCAAAACGCTAAAAAAGCATAAAGAGCATATATGGGAAAACTCACTAACTTCATAAAGAAAAAAAGACGTGACTTTTGAATGTTTTTTATTAGCTTCTTACGTATGAAAAGGCTAAAGTGCATGCAAAACACCGTTCATAAAAGAGAAATAAAATAAATTTAGCAATAAATAAGTCATTGGAATGTTTTAGTGCCTGTTACGTATAAAAACGCCAAAATGCATGCAAAGTACGCTATATGGGGGAAGCAAAAGGACATTACGAGAAACGTATAAGTGTTTTCAGCTTCTTTGATAGTAAACGTTAAAGCGCATGAATAGCATTGTATATGGAGGAACAATTTTACATTGTTAGGTAATAAAACGCCAAAAAAAAAAAAAATAAAAAAAATATATATATATATATATATATATATATATATATATATATATATATATATATATATATATATATATATATATATATATATATATATATATATATATATATATATATATATATTTCCAGTATCGTGTATTTTCAGTGTTTTTTGTAGCGTAATAGGCAACAAAACGATAAAATGCATGAAATTCACCCTATCTAGGAATAGAAAACATTACTTAGAACGTGTCTTCTGAGTGTTTTTTCATTTTTTTACGAACCAAAACATTAAAATGCATGCAAAACACACTTTATGGAGAAAGAGAATAACATTACAAAAAAAAAAAAAAAAAAAAAAAACAAGTAGTTTGAGTGAACTTTTTAAGTAGAAAAAAAAAAACGGCACAAATGCATGTAAAGTACCCTGAATTGGAAAAGAAAAAAAATATTACGAGGAACGTATGTTATGAATGATTTGTACTTTGGTAAACACGAAATATTACAAAAATTGTGTTCTGAATATCTTAGGTACTAAAACGCAAAAAACGAGTAAATGGAGTAACGGAACAACTTTACCCAAAACGTCTTTTTGTATTCTTAGTTACCAAAATGCCAAAATGCATGCAAAGTACCCATTATGGAAAAAAAAATAGCATTACCATAAACGTGTATTTATAAGTGTGAATAACACTCTATACAAATAAAAAAAAAAAAAAAAAACATTACCAAAAAAATATTTATTTTTAGTGCTTTTTCACGTTGTTAGGTACCAAAAGACCAAAATGCATGCAACGCTCTCTATATGGTGAAACAAAATAACATTATGAAAAACGTGTTTTCAGTGTTTTTAAGCGTATTAGGTACCAAAATGCTAAAAAAGCTTGTAAATCACGTTATATGGGAATACAAGACAACATTACCAAAAACGCCTTCTCCTTGTTTTTAACTCTTCCATACCAAAATGCTGAAACGAATGCAAAATATCCTTTATGAATAAACAGAATAACATTATCAAAACTGTGGATTTTGATCATGTTTTTTTTTTTTTAAGCTTCTAAATTACAAAAACGCGAAAATCCATGCAAAGAACCCTATATTGTGATACAAAAACGTATTACAAGAAACGTGTATTATAAGTGTTATTGACCTCCTTAGGTAACAAAATGCTAAAACGCGTAAATAGCACTCTATATGTATAAACAGAAGAACATTACAAAAAACATTTTTTTTTTTTTTACATTGTTAGGTGCAAAAAAACGCGAAAATATATGCAATGCAATTTATTTATGGAATTAAATGATATTATCAGGAATGTGCCTTTTCGGTGTTTTCAGCGTTTTAGTCACGAAAACGTTAAAATGAATGGAAAAGATCCTATTTTGGAATACATAGCAACATTATTAAAAACGTGTTTTCACTGTTTTTGAGCTTCTTACGTATCAAAAAGCTAAATCGCATACAAAACACCCTTTATGGAAAAACAACAATATTACCAAAAAATCTTGTATTTTCACTGTTTTTTTTTAATTGTTCCATACAAAAACGCTGAAAATTCATGCAAAGTGCCCTATACGGGAAACAAACCGATATTACAAGAAATCTTTGTTTTATGTTTTTTTAAGCTTCTAATGTACCAAAACGCTATAAAGCGTGAATAGTACCTTGTATGAAAAAAAAGAAAAAGAATAATATTACCAAAAACGTCTGTTTTGAGTGTTTCTTTTTTTACATTTCTATGTACCTAAGCGTCAAAATGCAGTTAAAGCACTATATATGGGAAAACTATATATGGAAAAACATTACCAACACACCAAAATAAATTCAAAGCATCCTATATGATGAAACAAAGGTTATTACAAGAAATATATTTTATGAGTGTTTTCGAGTTAATTAGGTACTAAAACTCTAAAACGCCTTAATAGCACTCTATATGTTGAAAGAGAACAACATTACAAAAAACGTGTGTATTGAGCGTTATTCAGATTGTTAGGTACGAACACGTCCAAGTGAATGCCAATCACTTTATATGTAAAAAAAAAAAAAAAGACAAACAGAGAAACGTGCCTTTCACTGTTTATCAGAATTTTAGGAACCAAAACACTAAAATCTATATAAGGCAAAGTACATTCGAATACTAAACAACAGTACAAAAAAACATGCCTTTTGAGTGTTTTTGAGCATCTTATACCAAAACGTATAACGCATGCAAAGCATTCTTTATGGAAGAACAGAATAACATTACCAAAACGTGTAATTTCATGTTTTTGAGGTTGTTGCGTACAAAAACGCCAAAAAGCACTTAAAATACCCTTCATGGGAAATATAAAGTGCATGAGATTCTGGTGATGGAAGGCTTAAGTACCTTTTGTGGGCCACCTCTGTGTGTGTGTGTGTGTGTGTGTGTGTTTTGCCTCAGCACTTGGTTCTTACTTATTTTTTTTAATTACTTATTCATTATTAGTTGATTTATTGTTACTAATTTATTGATAATTCGAAACAAACAAACATCTGACTCTGCGTACCCTGATGTTTAGCCAACATTAAGTCTGGTCACTTAAGGAATGCAGATGTCCTGAGTTTGGGCTGCCACACCCAGCTAAGCATGGCCCCTATCGTTACCCTCACCCCAAACGTTCCGCGCACTTTGATCAATATAAAATTAAATATAACAATACCTAACATATCCATTCTTTTCAGGCCAAATGTGTGTATTATATATTTTTCTTTCTTGTTTCTTTAGTTGAATGACCCCCCCTTTTTTTTATATATTTAACACCATTACAGGGACCTTAAGAAACCTACTTAATGTATTAAAGAAAAAAAAATGAGACAATACATTCGTAATCAGCCAAGTTATTCCTTCAAGTAGTGAGTTCTGCGCGTTTATCTGCAGCACTGTATAGCTGGTGAGCCAACTTCCAGCGCGGCCATTGTAAATCATAGACATAAATTTTCGATTAATTTACGTTTATCAGATTAAGTTCCTCATTTTTTTAAAGTTAGTCTCGCGTGATTCTTCCGTATGTTCTCAATCCGGCTGGTGTAATTTTCAGCCATTACTTTAACATTTAGCACCCGGTAGGATTATATATACGAAAAACTTGCATGTTGCGTTCGTGGAAGAGGAAACGGTGAGCCATCCTATCTTATTGTGGTCTGGCCGTCCCTCCTGCAGGGGGGAGAGAGTCAGTGGACAGGCACGCGACAAGAACGAGAGAGAGAGAGAGAGAGAGAGAGAGAGAGAGAGAGAGAGAGAGAGAGAGAGAGAGAGAGAGAGAGAGAGAGAGAGAGAGAGAGAATATCATGAGGAAGAAGAACCATTAGACCACAGAAGCCTTGCTGTACGTGGGCCAATGAACATATTCACGATAAACATTATCATTACTTCTGGTCAGGACAAATGGAGCGGCAAGAACGTAATAAACTGTTTTGTCTGTGCATGGAGGCAACCACTGGCGGAGGAACGTACCACACACACACACACACACACACACACACACACAACAATGGCTTTATTTAGACCAGGACAGAGAGGCATCATTCCCTTAAGCCTGAGAGCGGAAACTCACAGGGTTGTACGTTAAAAGGTGTAAATATTAATGTTTTTCGTGTAGTTTTCCACGTAGATATACAAGTGTAATATCAGACTGAGAAGTTCACCGTTACCTTTGTGTATCTAACGCCGTGTTGTGCCCGTGTCTGTTGTGAAAGGCTTTTAAAGGGATTATATACAGCTTAAAAAGATTTGTGCGTAGGTAGGTAGAAAGGTAGATAGGGTGATGGATGAATATATTAATAGATAGATAGATAGATAGATAGATGGTCAATATATAAATCGACTGGTACGTGGATAAAATAATTAGTACATAGGTAAGTGGATAGTTAGATAGAAAGATAGTACAGATAATAAATAAACAAGCAGACAGAAAGACAGACAGACAGATAAGTACACAAACAATACATTCATATATATATATATATATATATATATATATATATATATATATATATATATATATATATATATATATATATATATATATATATATTACATACAAACATACATACATAAAGTATTCATTGTCATACCCGCAGCATCAGTAACATCATGCCTTCTCCCCCATTCACTATCCTCAGCACATTCCGCGCCATCAGATTCCCGGCACAGGTCATATCACGTTACCTGCATCGTGCGCCATTCATTTACTTAAGTGTGAACGTGATACCTCAAGGTCAAGTTACTGAGCAAAAAAAAAAAAAAAAAAAAAAAAATATATATATATATATATATATATATATATATATATATATATATATATATATATATATATATATATATATATATATATATATATATATATATATATGCACACAGACACTCACCCATGCAAAAAAAAAAAAAAAAATCTCTTGGGACTTAATTTCGTTTAGTGACTGTTAACATTTTAATAAAATGAACATGAAGCCTCCCTAAAATATTGCGGTACGTGACACAGCTATATTTGACTTTACTGCCAGTGAAAGGAAAATGATAAGGAAAAGACAAAAGGATATGAAGAAGATGGGAAACTAAGATGACAAAAAGAAAATAGAATAGATGGGAAACAGATAAAACACCAAGAAAACAGACCAAAAGTAAAAGGATAAAAAGGATATATAGAAAATAAAAGAGGAAGACGAAACCAAAAATGAAAAGAATAGAAGGGAAACAGATTAAAAAAAAAAACTGAGACATAACAGAAAAGATCGATAAAACACACGGATTGATAAAAAAAAGAAAACATACTAAAAAAAAAAGGAATGCACAGGAAATAGAGATAAAAAAACAAAAACAAACCAGTGATATGAATAGTGACATGCAGTGATTAAAACTTCCCCTCTTCCTATTCTCCTGCACCTCTCCTGACCTGATTTTTCTCGACACTGCAGTAAAACAATAAAAGGTGTATCGGTTTACCTTACCTAAGTGTTAATATGGCCGGCAGGGAGAGAGAGAGAGAGCGAGGCGGGTATATGGCGGTGGTGCTGGAGGCGGGAGTTACCTGTGGGAGAGAAATATATTGTGTTAGAGGGAAGTGAGAAGGGAAAGGTATAACTGAAGTAGGGCGGGTCAGGTGTTGATAAAGACAGCACAGAAGGAAATGTAATGCTATTGGGGGTGTGTATAAGTATCAATGATTGGAAAGAAAGGTGAGAATGTACATAAAAGGTGATAATAGTGAAGAAAGAGTTATATTTATTATCATCATCATATTAGAGATAATGATGATGATGATAATGATGATAATAATAATAATAATAATAATAATAATAATAATAATAATAATAATAATAATGATAATAATAATAATAATAATAATAATAACAATAATAACAATAATAATAATAATAATAAATCACCACTGCGTTTCCTGTTACAATGATCCACCTCATTTATCATCATTACGTTCATTGTTTCCATAAAACACCAAACACAGAGCTACATTCTTCTCTCATTAATGAACAGCTTAACTCTTTACAAACTTCACCTCCTCAGGCAGGCTTCTCTTCTTCCCTTTTTCTCCACTTCCCTCGCTCCCCATTGCTACTTTTCCAGTACACCATTACCTCTTCATTAATTTCCTCTGATCTACTTCCCCCCTTTTTGTTTTTCTGTACATTTTCTCGCAGTGGCAGCCTTGTTTTCATTACGTATACAAATATGAAAAAAAAAAAAAATGTCTAACACACAATCGTCTGTATTTGAGTAATGGAAAGCTACACATTATTCCCTTCCCTGTTACAATTACATTTACGCGCACTAATAGTTTTCAGGGCTCTTCTAACGAACTGAATTATTTGCTCCTACTCTTTCATCTTTTTTGACATGTTTATACATTAATTGATGATAAAGTTACGTATATTTTTTTTTTCTATTTCAGGTTGGTAGAAAGTTTTCCTCCTTTAGAATATTAGTAGTAGTATTGTAACAAACGCTAAAACTACAATTGATAAATAACATACGAGAGACTGTCTAGATATTAATTGGATTTTGCCTGTCTTCTACAAATATTCCTAGTTTTTTTTCTCACTCCGTTTCTTTCCTTTCATTTACTCTTACTTTTCCTCCTATTTTACCTCCCCCTACTCTCATCCTTCTACCTTCTCTTTCTCCTGTTCCTACTTTTATTGTGGTTATTGCTGTTGCTTCTCCTTTCCCTCCTCCTCCTCCTCCTGCTGATGCTCCTTCTCTTCCTCCTCCTCCTCTTCCTTCTTCTCCTGTTTCACTTCCACTTACACTTTGTGAAAAATAAAGCGCAAATCGTACTTCGTGGCCGCAATATTGCATACAACGAAGAGTAATACAATTTCCATCCGACTTACATTGTTAACCGCTGAAAACTTATGATTCCCTTCCGTGTGTGTGTGTGTGTGTGTGTGTGTGTGTGTGTGTGTGTGTGTGTGTGTGTGTGCTCACCCGCGTAGTTATGATCTCCGGAATACAAAGAAAAAAAGGCAACTAACCGCGTGTTGTTTTTCGAGTCAAAATGTTGGTGTTCAGATGCAATAAGACGCGTCCCTTGTAATAGCGGTTTGGTTTCGTTGTTAGTGTTATTGTTCTTGTTGTCGTCGTCGTTGCATTAAGACGAGACCACCTCCATCCTCTCTCTCTCTCTCTCTCTCTCTCTCTCTCTCTCTCTCTCTCTCTCTCTCTGATTGCCGTGTCCATTCAAGTCAATTACATAGTCAGTTCACTCTAATCAGAAGCTTAGGATATTGAAAGTGATGGTTTTTAGTTGGTTTACTTTATTAATAAGAAAAAATGGCAGCATATTTGTCTTCCACTACACTACAATCATATAAAAAATTACTAATAGTATAGATTGTAAAAATGCTAGTTTTTTTTTTTTTTTTAGTAGCAGCACAAGTATATACACAAGGCAACTTGTTTATAAGTGGCCAAAGTTGCCTTTTTTTATTTTTCACATTTCTTTTGTCATCATTATTTTTGTGGGTTGCACTCACACACTTGATCCTCAATGTGTTCAATTCATAAATTTCATAGGTTACTATTTGTAACCTATGAAATCTATGAAGATTTTTTTTTATTTTCCATAATTTTTTTCATTTTTTTCCTGATTTTCTGATTTCATTTCAATTTTGTTTTTGAGTGGAGTAACTCTCAGTTGTCTCTTCGTTAAGAGATGCAGTTTTGCATTTTTTTTTTTTTTTTTAAGATTTTTAATTTTTTTGTCATTTTCTGGATTTTACACACAATGTTAAGCGGGAGAAACTTAAAGGTTAGGCTTCTTCATTAATGGATAATTTTTTTTTCTTTTCTTTTTCATGAATTTCTTAGTTATAATCATGATTATTGTCAGTGATTTAACGCTGAATTCTTTTTTTTTTTTTTCTTTTGTAAGTTTTAGCTTTTCATTTTTATTTATTTTTATTTATATTTTTTTGTCACTCATTTATGGATTTCATTCACGTTCTTGTTCCTCAATGAAGAGACAATACTTATGATTCTTCATCAATTGATATATATTTATATATATATATATATATATATATATATATATATATATATATATATATATATATATATATATATATATATATATATATATATATATATATATATCTTTTTTCTTTTCTTATTTTTTAATCTTTTTTCCTAATTATTATCTGGTTTTGTTCAGCAATCCTGTTCCTCAGTGGAGAGTGAATGGTTATGCTTCTCCATTAAGGATACAGTTCTCTCTTTTCTTTATTATTATTTTGTGGTCACCATTCACAATGGTGTTCCTTAGTGGACCAAGTCAATTCATAATCATCTTAAGTTCGAATATAAAGATTTTTTTTGTGTGCTTTTATGTTATTATTATTATTTTTTTATTTCCTTATTTTTTCTTTTCACTCACAGTCTTGTTTCTCAGTGGAGAGGCAATAGTTATGCTTCTCCATTAAGAGATAATTTTTTTTTTTTTCAATATTTCCTGGTTTCCCTTCACAACCTTGTTCCTCAATGGAATAACACAATTCATATACTTGTTAGGTTATTACTACAAGCATTTTTATGTTTTTTTTTTTGTTTATTTCATGTTTTTCATTATTAACTGAAATTTTTTATTTATTATTTTTTTACTTTTCTTGCAATTTTCTGCTTTTATTTTTTTCGTAAATTTTTTTTTTTGGGGGGCATTATTTTTTAGCTTTTATACTTTTCTTGTCACTATTTTATACCTTTTTATTATTTATTTTTTTATTATTTTTTTTTTTATTTTTTTGCCATTTTCATTATTTTAATCTTTGAAGTTGTTTTATGTTTTTGACACTATTTTGATTATCCTTTCTCTTTTTGGTATTTTTTCTTTTATCACTATTTTCTGGCTCTTTTTACTTTTTTTCATTTTTATAATTATTTTCTACATTTTTTCACTTTTTTGTGATTTTTATTATTTTAATCTTTTTGTAATTGTTTAATGTTTTTGTTACTGTTCTGTTTATCTTTTATTTTTTTTTTATTATTTTATACGTTTTTACATTTCTCATTTTTTTTGTGATTCTCTACTTTATGTCACTATTTTTCTTTTTTTATTTATTGGGTTTTTCACTTTTCACCGTTTTTTTTATTTTATTATTATTTTCAGTGTTTTTTTTCATTACGTTGTGTTTTTTTTACCTTTTTGTCATCATTTATTATCCGTTATAATTATTTGTTGGGTTTTGACTTTATTTTGTTATTTATATTTCGTTATTTTATTTTATATTAACTTTATTTGCAATTTTTATTTTTGTTATTATTTTCTGCTTTTTTGCTTTTTTCTCATTTTTTGTCATTTCCTGGCTTTTTTTTACTTTTTCTTTATGCTTCTTCATTCACTAAGATTTTTTATTTATTACTTTATTTTCATATTTTTTTCTGACTTTTTTTTTATCATTTTTTGGCTTTATTTCTTTTTTGTTATTATTTTCTAGCTTCTATACTTTTCTTTGTCACTATTTTCTAGATTTTTTATTTGTTATAGAAATTTTCATTTTTTTTTTTTTACTTTTTAATGATATTCATTATTTTAATGTTTTGTAGTTGTTTTATGTTTTTTGTTACTATTTTTCTTATATTTTCTGTTTTATAATTCTTTCTTCCTTTTTTTTTTATTTTTTGTCACTATTTTCTGGCTCTACTTTTTTATTACTTTGTTTTTTCTTATACTTAAAATTTGCTTTTTTTAAACTATTTTATTTTCATTATTTTAATCTTTTGTAATTCTTTTATGTTATGTTTCTTACTCTTCTGCTTATCTTTCTTATTTTATTGTAATTTTTTTATTTTATTTTACTTTTCTCATGTTTGTTATTATTTTGTCTTTACTTTGTCATTATTTTGGGGAATTTTTTTTTACATTTTTTGTCATTATTTTCTTCCATTTATACTCTTGTCACTTTTGTCAGTTTTTTGTCCCTTTCGTAACTTTTTTTTGTCATATTTTTTTACTTTATCAATATTTTATGCTTTTTTACTTTTTTTTGTCATTTTCTGCCTTTTTACTTTTTAGTCATTTTGTTCTGGGGTTTTAGTTTTTCTAATTATTTTCACTTTTTTACTTTTTTGTCATTATCTTCTGGGTTTTTACTATTTTTGTCGCTATTTTTCACTTTTTGTCGCTATTTTGTTTAGTTTCCTTTCTTGTCAATATTTTATTTTTTTTTTTACTTTTTTGTCATTATTTATCTTTTTTTCATTTTTGTCATTTATTTATTTTTTTGTTATAATTATTTTCTGGATTTCCACTTTTGTCATTTTTTATTGATGTTTTGTCATTATTTTTGGGTTTATTTAACTTTTTTGCTATTATTTTAATTTTTTGTCATTATTATTATTTTTTTTACTTTTTTTCATTATTATTTTGAATTATTTTCTTTTTTTTACTATTTTCATTTTTTAACTTTTTTCATTATTATTTTTTTATTATTTTCTTTTTTTTACTTTTTCATTAATTTTTTATTGTTTTCTTTTTTTACTTTTTTCATTATTTTTTTTACTTTTTTTTCATTATTATTATTTTTTTTACTTTTCATTATTATTTTTTTTTACTTTTTTCATATTTATTTTTTTGCTATTTTTTATACTTTTTTCATTATTATTTTTACTTTTTTCATTATTTTTTTTGTTTTCTATTTTTTTACCTTTTTAATTATTTTTTTTTTTACTTTTCATCATTATTTTTTAGTTTTTAATTATGCTTACTATTTTTTTTTCATTATTTTCAGCTTTTTTTAAAAATTTTAGTCAATGCTTTCTTGTCATCATTTTCTGCTTTTATTTATTTTTTCACTATTTTCTGGCTTTTTTTTCTGTTTTCTCATTATTTTCTGACTTATTTTTTATCATTATTTTCTGGCTTTTTTTTACTTTGATGTCTTTCTTTTCTTCTTTTTTAATATTTTTTTTCACTATTTTTTCATTATTTTTATTATTATTACTTTTGTTATTTTCTGGATTTTTTTTACTTATCTTCCTTTTTCCTCATTTTTTTTTTACTTTTTCGGTATTATTTTCTGTTCCTGGTCACCATTTTTTGGCTTTTTTAAAATTTTTCATTACTTGCCATAATATTCTGCCTTCTTTACTTCAACACTATTTCCATAATTTTGTAAACTTTTTTCTTTTTGATAATTTTTGTTTCATTTTCTTTTTTTTTCACATTTTTTTAAATTTTGTCATTATTTTTTATTTTTTTACTTTTCCCATTATGATTTTTTTTCTTTTTCTCATCATTTTCTGGCTTCCTCTCAGAATCTAGTTTTTTTGGTGGTGAGCCACGTGATTACATCATTAAAAGGTACTATTTTTCTTACTTTTTTTTTTAATGTTTTCCGTTTTCCAAACGCAGTCTTCTTTCTCAGTGGACTAATAATTAAGTCAGACTTCTTAAGTTACGGTACAGTTTTTTGTTTGTTTTTTAATCTTTTTTATTATTATTTTTCCTTACTTCTTGTTTTCTTAGTGGAGAGTCACTTAATTAATTTGTTTCCTCGTTTTTTTTTTCCTTGTTTTTATTTGTGCCATTGTTATCTTGTTTCCTCTCACTGTTAATAGCCGTATTTCACCAGTTTTCCTCTCACTATCAATGGCTGTTTCACCAATACTGGATAGAATTTTTTTCTTTTTTTTTTTTTCGTTGTTTTGGTTTTCACAATCTTGATCCTCAGCAGGTTAACATTCAAATCGTAGCATTCTAAAATAACTTGTATAAAGATTTCTTTGGTGGATTTATATTTTTTTATATTTTGTCATCGTTTTCTGATTTGCTCTCACTCAAAATATTTAGGCTTCTTATTTAATGAAGATACTTTAATTACTTTTTTTTTCTATTAATTTCTGGTTTCAACGGTGGATTGACAGTCGATTAATAGACTTTCTTGTTACTTTTTTTTTACTTTATCTTTTTTATCTTTTAATTTCTTTTACGTCATTATTTTTCATTTACTGTCACGAATGGTATTGTTCCTCGCTGAAGAATCACTCAGTTGTTTCGTCAATAACAGATAGATTAATATTTCTTTTTTTCTTTGCAAATTTTAAGCGCTTTATTTTTTGGTCATTAATTTCTGGATTTCACTCACTACCTTGTTCCTCAGTGGAATCACTTAATGTTCTTGCTCCTTAATTAAAGGATGAAAAACTTTTCTTTTTGGTCTAATTTCGGGTTTCGATTCACAAGCATGTTCCTCAGTAAAGACTCAGTGCTTAGGTATCTTAATCCATAGTTAGAAAGCTTACTTTGTTTTTGTACTTTTTTTTCCAATTTTCTCGGTTGCACTGACTAGGATGGTCCTCAGCGCGAGTGACTCAGTGTTTAGCGGCTTGCGACCCGTGATGGAGGCTCTGCGCACTAGTCCGCCCTTTCTTCTGTTTCTGTGAACGCAGCCGAGCATTAAGGGCAGCCACCTCTCGGGCCCATTTCACTCGCGCGGGGCCTGAGGGTGGCGGCTGTGATTCCAGTACTTTCAAATCCAGATCAGGTTTATAATCACTAGGTAGGCTGTAATGGGTGTCGATCTTACAGCGGACGGATTTCAGA
>NC_087172.1:21504929-21537429 GCF_035594125.1 Scylla paramamosain
AGAAAGCATTCAGGTGAGTCTGTAGGCTGCGGCAGGTGAATGAAAGTCCTTGGTGTGTTCACAGGTTGATAAGCGGCATGGCAGAGAGAGTGAGAGAGAGAGAGAGAGAGAGAGAGAGAGAGAGAGAGAGAGAGAGAGAGAGAGAGAGAGAGAGAGAGAGAGTCACTCTTCACAAAGCTTTCTGTGATTTCTCTCTCTCTCTCTCTTTCTTTCTCTCTCTCTCTCTCTCTCTCTCTCTCTCTCTCTCTCTCTCTCTCTCTCTCTCTCTCTCTCTCGGGGACACCACGCCACGCCATGAGGTCAGTCTCCCTTGCCGGATCAATAGTAATTACAGCAGAGGGCAAGACCGCTCCACCATCGAGGGAGGAGGCCCGCGTACAGGTCATGCACTCCACGTGGCGGGTCACCTGCGCCCCAGAGCACACCGGCCACCCTGTCTCCTGGGAATCGATGCATTGACTGGTCACATTCTTTCTAGCGCTGTGACAAAGTTCATATTACAGTGTGTGGCAGTGCTTATTCAATTTATCATTTTATTCACAATTACATCAAAAGGTTCATATCAGCTTCATTAAAAAGACAATAAGCTCTAACGTTATATTCTCCTTGTCATCCTTGTCTTTATTACAAAATTATGCATAGTCATAATTATGCGTTGACTGAATCGCATTTTTCTTTCCATTACCCTGCTTACTGCCGTCATTATTACGTCTGTGAACAAAGAGGCTTACAAATCATCCATTTTACAGAAGCACGCTCCTCTATCAGCGCTGCAGTGCTGGAGGTAATGAGTCACCGGAACTGGAGATGATATAAGACTCATAAACATAAGAGCAGGAGACGATTGTAAACTGAAGATTAAGACACAGCAGTAAACTGAGGAGCGGGTCACACGCATGCTACAAATAAGCTAAATAATGTGACACATTAATCAACTGAAGAGCAGGAAACCAATGGACTCAAGAGGACGCGCATACAAAGAGGAGGGCAGAACAAACCACTGAACAAACCAGTAATTCATCCCAAGCAAAGCAAAACAAACCAACTTAATAGAACAACTCAACTCAAACAACACAAAGACGAGGAAATCATAAAAGAAAATAAGAATACCAACGTGACGATCTTGACTAACCTACTCTTTTCATTCCTCTATTTCAGACCCAAGCAAAGCACGTGAGGGACCTGGAAACCATCTCCTCTGTAAGGCGGCTCTCCGGTGAACTCCTACGCTGCATCAACAGTGTGGCCTATCTTGTGATGGAGATAATGAACAGAGTGCAGCTTTCCGTCCAGAGTCAAAGCCCTTATTAAAACGAGACGAGAGGAAGATATGTACTTAAGCTTCTTGAGAGAGAGAGAGAGAGAGAGAGAGAGAGAGAGAGAGAGAGAGAGAGAGAGAGAGAGAGAGAGAGAGAGAGAGAGAGAGAGAGAGAGAGAGAGAGAGAGAGAGAGAGAGAGAGACTACAATTGATTGCATGAAGCTGGAATGAACTTGCAGCTTGTTGGTGCTGAAGGAGAAGCACAGCCTTGACCCAGTCACTTCAACGACCTCCTCCTCCTCCTCTTCCTCCTCCTCCTGCCATTACACAACAACTCGCCAAACAACTGCCTCCTCCTCTCCGAAGCGCTGTCTGCCTCCACTTACTCATCTTGTCCTATGCCTCTCTCCCTTCATCCTCCCCCTCGTGCCCCTCACCAAGTCTGACTCCCTCCTCTTACTGTGCCTCGGTCTTTGTTACAGGCCTCAACGTACATTGTCCCTTGTACGAAGCTTTATTAAGGATGATTTTTACTCCATTTTTTTTACGGTCAAGAGAACAAAAATGAAAGAGAAATAAAGAAAAAACGGTCTATATGCTGCTTTCTCTCCTCAAAAAAATAGTGAAAGAGTAAAATAATAATAATAATAATAATAATAATAATAATAATAATAATAATAATAATAAAATAATATAAATTGGCCAGGTAAGTTTCAGAGGCAGTATTGCGTTCCGTAAGTCACGCGTGGTAGCAAGTCCTTTAAAAATTCAGACTAAGGGGTCCAGTAGTGTGTTTTCTCCTTGACAGATGGCGCCACGTATCTCTGGTGGGGATAAAGTAATGGCAATACATGGAAATTAGATTAGAATACCCACGTGTCCTAGTGCATAATAAGAAATGTTACACACACATACACACACACACACACACACACACACACACACACACACACACACACACACACACACACACACAGACACGTAAAAAACGGATATACAAACACTACCACAACCAGAGAGAGAGAGAGAGAGAGAGAGAGAGAGAGAGAGAGAGAGAGAGAGAGAGAGATCATCACTTCTCGTATCCTTTTTCTGCATGTTGAATTCTAAAAACAAGGTACACTAAGTAATATAAAGAATAAACATGAATACGTTTCCGGGAAGCAGAGTAAACACACATGAGCTGCACGCGGGAAATAGCGCACCGATACGAAAATAAAAGAGAATGTGTGAATATATATGAATGATTTAAAAGAAACGTATATAGAGAGATACAGGGAGAAAGTAAAATAAAAAAAATAAATGAATAAAATGTAATAAAAAAAAAAAAAGATTACGACAGGCCATTTGAATAAAGGTAAATAAACGAAAATAATATAGTGCAAGATTAATGATGCTGAAGAACAATATCGTAGAAACATTAAGGGAGAAATATATGAGGAAGGTGTGTGTGTGTGTGTGTCAGAGGGAGAGAGAGAAAAAAATAGCAATAAAAACGCTGAAAGGAACGCTGAAACTGTGACACAGAAATTCAATATGAAAAGGAGACAGAGAAAGAAACAAAAAAAAAAAAATGTAAAACCAAAAAAAGGAAAAATAAAAAATAATAAATAAAATGAAGGATAATTGCACAAAATAAGAAAACACAACAGCTAAACCACATAACATCAGCGCCATTACCACCCACACACTCAAAAAAAAAAATAAATAAAATAAAAAAACATATATATATATATATATATATATATATATATATATATATATATATATATATATATATATATATATATATATATATATATATATATATATATATATATATATATATATATATATATATATATATATATATATATATAAAACACCCATTACATCGACCTAACCTTTCTATCTCTCCTTCCTTCCCCTCTCCCTGCTTCCTTCCTCTAAATACCAAAACGCCTCCACATTCTATATATATATATATATATATATATATATATATATATATATATATATATATATATATATATATATATATAAATATATATATATATATATATATATATATATATATATATATATATATATATATATATATATATATATATATATATATATATATATATATATATATATATATATATATATATATAATAAAAAATACTCATTACCTCCACCTAACCCATCCACCCCCTCAAATTTCTATAAAAAAACACTCATTACCTCCAATTAACCTCTCCACTCCTTCATCCATCTACCAAACACTTCCACCTTCCATGAAAAAAAAAAAAAACTCATTACCTCCACTTAACACCTTCATCCCTCCACCTCCATGACTGTTTATCCAAATTATTCTCTACCTGCAAATACCAAACTTGCGTCACCTAATCTGGACACGACCCACTAACTCTTGCCTAACGGGAGCCTCGCAGCAGGCGAGAGGGAGAGGAAGGGCACAGGTTATTACAAGGGCTTGGAAACACACAGGGTGGGTCAGGTTAGGTATTATCTGCGCTCACTAAAGTTCACGTGAAGTCAAAGAAGTGTGTGTGTGTGTGTGTGTGTGTGTGTGTGTGTGTGTGTGTGTGTGTGTGTGTGTGTGTGTGATTTTTTTTTTTACTATTGTATGGTGTATTTTTAAGCCTCTCTCTCTTTCTCTCTCTCTCTCTCTCTCTCTCTCTCTCTCTCTCTCTCTCTCTCTCTCTCTCTCTCTCTGCATTTAGCGCAAGCGGATTCTCTTGTGTGAAATGTTGTATGGTTGTATGTTACGAGAATTTATTTACACGTACACACACACACACACACACATACACACACACATACACACACACACACACACACACACACACACAGGAGGCAAATATGGCGAGTGAACAACAAATATGCTAAAAAGAACAAAATGAATCGTACAAACATTTATATTCGAAAAGGGAAAGCAATACAACTAAAAAAAAAAACAATACAAAGATAAATGTACAAAGACACACAGAAAACAGCAATGGAGGGACAACAGGTACGTAGGAGGACAAATTTGTATAGATGGGGAGATAAGAGGGGAGGGGAGAGGAGAGGAGAGAAGAGGGGAAGAGAGGAAAGGAGAGGAGAGGAGAGGAAAGGAGAGGAGAGGAGAAGAGAGGCTAAGAGAGAAGAGAAGCGAGTTAGGACTGAAGTGAAACGAAGTGAAATAAAATGAGAAGAGGGAGAGAAGAGAAGAAAGGACAAAAAGAGAGAAGATAAAAATTAAACCTGAAGAGAAATGAGGAGACAAGATAAAGGAAAAGAAATGGAAATGAAAGCAGCATAGGAGAAATGAGAAGAGAAGAGAGGAAAAATAAGAAAAGAAAATACCAGATAAAAGGAAAAAAAAAAAATCTGAAATGACGATACGTGAAAGAAGATAAGAGAAGAGACGAGATGATGAAGCAAGCATAGGTAAAAATAGGAGAGATAAAGAAAGAGAAACAGAAGAGAACAAAGGACACTTACTATCAACACACACACACACACACACACACACACACTTCCCCTTAGCCAGACGCAAAAGGGCGCGCGATATCAACTTGCCTAACCGGAACCTGAAGCTGCTGCTGTTACCGAGCCGCCGCAGGTGTGATAATGACAGGTGTAGTGGTGAGGGACGCGAGACTGGCGAATCATTGGGTGGTGGCGCGGAATGTAGCCAGATAGAGCAGCGGTAACAGTGCTTAAAGTCCAGTAAATGAGACGCCAGTGTGTGTGTGTCTGTGTGTGTGTGTGTGTGTGTGTGTTTAATGGGCCGTGAATAGTATGCATATTACTATTCGTTCGTGTTGATTTGACTTTGTTAATTTGTAATGTGTGTTTCTTGTGTTTCGTAAAAATTCTAATTTGTTGTCGGTATCTATTTATTTATTATCTACCTATCTATCTATCTATCTATCTATGAATCTGATAAAAAGCATTCATGTGATGAGCAGAGAGAGAGAGAGAGAGAGAGAGAGAGAGAGAGAGAGAGAGAGAGAGAGAGAGAGAGAGTCTGTCGTCCCACATCTGCCTCTCATTCCAAAGTTATCTGCGTAAAGTTCTTTCATTAGGGTTTATTTTACGCCTCCGTGCTCCTTTTTCCTTCCGTACAATGCGGCCGTGAAGAGGAGATAGAGAACATGAAGTGGAGGGAAGTCGATGAAGAAGGAAGAATAGAAAAAGTTAGGAGAGGAGAGGAGAGGAGAGGAAAGGATAAGGAGGAGGAGGAAGAGGAGAAAGAGGATAAAGAAGGGAATATGAAGTGGTGTACTAGGAGTGAAGGAGAGAAAAATAAATAAAGAGCGAATAGAAGGTAGATGAAATGATAAAAGGAGGGAAAGGAATGTAATAATGATGAAGTTGATATTGGTGGTTGTGATGGTGATGATGGTAACTTGATAGACACTCGTGGTGGTGGTGTTAATGGTTGTGTTGATGTATGTGGTGGTGTATTGCTGTTTGTGGTAGGACTTCAGGTGGTGGTGGTGGTGGTGGTGGTTCTGGTGTTGGTGGATGGTGACTGTTAAGAATAAAGAAAAAAGAAATGAAATCCAAATATTTACGAACAATATTGGTACATTAGAGAGAGAGAGAGAGAGAGAGAGAGAGAGAGAGAGAGAGAGAGAGAGAGAGAGAGAGAGAGAGAGAGAGAGAGAGAGAGAGAGCTAAAAGTCGACGGTAGGGTGCTATAATTGGCTTTCATTTCACTTCGCTCATTTACGCAAGAGTCCGCCAATTAAAGAGGAGTCTCCCGCCACGACGCGTCTGGTGTTCATTATCACTGAGTAAAAACACCGCGTGGCTGGAAATCTATCACCTGTGCACTGGAAAGACAAAGGTGCGAAAAAAAAGTGCAAGAACCTGAAATGGAAGCAGTTATCGTACTTACAAATTAATGAAACAAAAAAAGATAAAATAAAAGACTATTCAGTTTCAATAAATGGAATATGAAGTTATGAAAAGAAAATAATAAATGATTGTCTAAAATTATTGCGCTACTTCTATACAAATTAATTAAACAGAAAGGATGAAACAAAAAGACAATTCAGTTTCGGTAATTGGATACGAAGTCATGAAAAGAAAATGGTTAGCGATTGTGTAAACCATTGCTAAGGTAAGTTTACCACACCCCAATACAAATTAATCAAGCTGAGAAGGTAAAACAAAAGACGATTCAGTTTCTGTAAATCACATGTAAAATTCCGAAGAGAAAAAGGAATAAATAATAAAGTAATGATGCCGCTAAGATTGCCCAACTCCAATACAAATTAATCACACAAAAATATAAGAAAAGATTAAATTAAATGTGAAATTCTGAGAAGAAAATTAACAAATGATAGTCTAAAAATATGGCTGCGTCTGCCCTACCACAACACTTTATAATACATTAATACGGTAAGAAATTATACATGGACTTGAAGGGGAACACTTAAAGAAAGGTAGATAGGCAAGGCTTTGATAAAGCACCGAATACAACAATACGTATGGCGTCTCCTCGGTCATCCTTTCAAAACTGGAAACACTGATGACAACTGCGCAGTTTCATACACGACAAAAATGTTTTCGAATCATTAATCTCTCCTGCATTGCCTGATGAGGGGAGCTGCGGGAAAAACTGTACTGCAATACTTTTACGCATTTTACAATCGCATCTGTTCGGCATTTCAGGAGTACAAATATTGGCACAAAGCCTCTGCGGGGGGTACGTGTATGGATTCAAAAATAGATGCAATTGCAAAAATGTTTGTAAATGGTGAAAAGAACGCGCTTTCTTTCATGAATATACATATTTCAGACGGAAATATTTTGTAGATACGCTTTTAGTTGAAGGTAAAGTCTGAAACTTATTTCAGTAACTGGCACGACTAAGGGATCAAAACGCGCCGCATCATTGACAACAGCAGCAGCTATTCCCTCCTGTGACTCCCGGTGGGCCCCAATCCAGACGTCCTTGGCATTCCAAAAAGTGTCGGCAGAATATATGAATAGACCTCTAGGGCTTGTCCTTGGTCTTTAGTTTTCTCTTACGAATAATGAGCATGATTGAACCCCAGGGAAGAGTGGCACTTATACCTCGTGATTCATCTCCTGCACGCGAGCACGGGTTAGCGGCCTGAGGTATGCAGCATTACGTTATGATTGGTCGCACGGAACAATACCTGAATTGATAAGTTGCCTCTCCGCTAATATCTGTGATTATGCGAGGGCAAGCATTATCGAAGGGTTTATTTCTCTTCCCTAGGTTGTTCTTCAGTGTCTGTCACGCAACAGCAAGGCACGGCAAGGCACATAGACGGACTGAGTCTCCTGTTCTTTGTCATGTGGCACATATATCGATAACGCCAAGTGGTGCTGAGCGAAGAGTTTTTATCCTAACTCAGCACCGTAGCTTCCCCGTGTGTACAGCCCCGAGACTAACACCTCTAAGAAGCTACGAACTGGACACCAATTGCTGGAAATCCGTCGACAAGTTAACAGGGCAAAGTCTCGTTCGTTATCTAAATTAACCACATAAATCGTTCCACTAACTAGAAACAGCCATGCACCACCCAACGAATCGAGGAAGAGCTCTCAATCTGTTAGGGCCTAGCGAGGCTCTTCCTGGGTCTGTGAGGTAAATGCAGCCCAGTGGCCGCCCGAGTTGCGTCCACACTGGAAGAATGGAACAGCAGCTGGTGCCGTCTTTAGTTATTACAGTGATTATACCCCCTGCGGCTACCCATGTTACGTCCACAGAGGATGCATGGAGCAGCAGCTGGTGGCATATATAGTTATTACAGTGATTACACCCCCTGTGGAAGAATGAAGCCGCAGCTGGAAGTGTCTATAATTATTCTCTTTAAGGCAGGAATCCTCGCTCCCTCCTGACTGATAGAGGAACGACTGCGCTGAATACCTTAATGCACCTAAGGAAATTATGGGATTTCAAGAAAATTTAAAAAATCACGTTTGCGTGGCGTGTGCACATAAACACACACACACACACACACGAGCAAGCACAGCAAGCACAGCCCAGCATACAAGAACAGTCTCCCGCCGGCGGAACATGCAATCATCACGAGCGGACGGAGAACAAAACCCCTTCCCTCCCCGCCTCGGCACGCCGTTTTTAAATATCCATCTGAATGTAAATCACACCGGCAGCAGGACGCGCCAATATTCATGGCTACTGCAGTGACGGAGAGGCGTGCACCACCTCACGGAGACTGCGCCGCCACGACAACTGCATAAATAAGCAAATAAATATATACATAGATAATGAGACCTTGAGATTACGTATATAAATGCATAGTTTCCACCTGTTATTATCTTTAGCTGTTCTTAGAGACGTAATATGCTCAGTCATTTTTTATTCTTTATGATGTTTTTTAGTTTTTTTTTTTAGACAGACACATTCTCTCTCTCTCTCTCTCTCTCTCTCTCTCTCTCTCTCTTGCCCTCTCAATTCAGTGATTTAATTTAAGCCAGGCCAAAATATCTCTCACAACAATTGCTGACAGACAATTTTAGTTGATAGCTCCTGGCGATCTCTGCTTCATACTTCCATAATTTTCTGTTACCCAGCAGCCTCCTACCTGCCCTCCTCTCCCAGCTGGAAGTGAAGCGAGTATTGTAGAATCAGTTCACAGAAGTCGCGGTGCCTTTCATTCAAGTAACTGTGCATTCTGTTCTCGTGGAAGTTGTAATATCATCCGTGTCTTGCCTTTATGTTTTCTGTTAATTTTCTTGTTATTTTTCACTTGTTCCTGTCTCATACTTTTTTTTTCTATCTTAGCCACGTTTTCCTCTCTCTGGTCTTCGTCTAGTCATCTTTTTCTTTGGTTGTCTAGTGTCCGTCTTCTGCTTTTCATTCTCTTCTTTGTTTTATTTATAGTCCTCCTCCTCCTCCTTATGTTTGGGTTTTGTATGGTTGTCTTCTTGTTCTTTGTTAAGTTGTGTTCCTTCTTGGGTCCTCGTCCTTCATCTTCGCCTTGTTCTATTATCTTTCTCCTCCTGTTTAAGTTTCGTCTGGTTTTCCTCTTGTTCCTTGGTTACTAATTTTCGTCTCCTACCTTTCATTCTCCTCTGCTTTATTTAGTCTTACTGCTGCTCACTAGTGCCAGGAATCCCTCTCTACCTCTGACTCAAGGATCGAGACGCGGGCAAACGAACATTTTCCACAAAGGAGATTAACAAACAAGAAACACGCCTATGAGAAGGAAAATTGGCCAACAAACTAGATTAGAATGGAAAATTGAACAGTGAAAAAAGAAAAAGACATGCGGAGAGAGAAAGACGATGAGACAGAGAGGAAAGGGAGGGAGATGGGGAGGAAGAGAACGAGGAAAGGAGGGAGGAAGGAAGCTGATTGCGGTCTGTTGCATCAAAAGCTCTCAATTTGTCATCCTCAATGGGATAATACCCGAGTTTAATTGTTTCCCTCTCGGCACGAATGCTGTAGACAGGGCGGCATGCTGCTCTCGTAGGGAATGGGAGCGGAATGGGAGAGGACGGGGAGTGGGGGGGACAGACTGCTTGGGTTGACTGGAAAATGGAGGAGTGTGGAGTGCAAGGTGGAGTTTGGCAGGGAGTGGAATGTTAGTGGGGAGAAAGTAAGAAGGACAGGAGGTTAAGATCTTGGTTGCAGAGGGTGGAAGTGAAAAAGGTGATAGGGTGTGGAATGCAAGGTGGAATTTGCATTTACGGAGCAGATTTAGGTGGATAGATGGAAAGAAGACTGATGGTGTAGAGTAGAAGTGGAGGTGGGGAGATGAGAGTGAAGGGAAGATGAAGTGAAGTGAAGCGACGATGGGGAGATAGTAGATTGATTGATACAGGAGGAGGAGGTGCAGTGTGGAGTGCATGGCAGGGGTGTAATGGGGAGGAGGCAGACAGCTGGAAGGAGAAAGCAGAGTGTGGGGAGGAGGAGGGTCTGGGAAGAGAAATGTAGGCTGAGCATAGTGGTCGGGTAATGTTAAATACATGCACGAATTGTCCTCGTCTCCCCGAAATTGCCCTAATGACCCACTTACTGCCACACAAGCCGCTGCTGATCTCTTCTATTTCTTTCCTTTTACGCACGCCAAGGAATACACACCACGAACATTCCAGATGAATTTTACACGCGATAATATAAGATCTTTGGGTCAGCGTGCTAACTATGGTGGATCTCTGTCAGAAAAAAAAAAAATAATAAATATATATATATATATATATATATATATATATATATATATATATATATATATATATATATATATATATATATATATATATATATATATATATATATATATATATATATATATATATATATATATATATATATATATATATATATATATATATATATATATATATATATATATATATATATATATATATATATATATATATACCTGATAAATACAAGAATATACTCGTATATACCACGAGCATGCACGAGTTCATAATTATTGGTCGCATTTTGAAGTGTTTTACGACATATGGAAACCGTACACACACACACACACACACACACACACACACACACAGAAGGACATCAATGCATAATGCAACATATATATTTTTTCTCCTTTATATATAAATATTTTTGCAATCGTTGTTTTGCATTACATGTATTTCACCGACCTTGAACAAATCACAATGTCGGAGCTGAATTATTGCATTTTTACAATAGATTGCAATCGCTGGTATTATTATTATTATTATTATTATTATTATTATTATTATTATCATCATCATCATCATCATCATCACCATTACCATTACTTTCGCAAACAAGATACCAGTAACTATGAAGGTCGTTTAAGCTGCGGCTCGTCTCCGTGGAAGGTGTCACACGGAAGAGAGAGAGAGAGAGAGAGAGAGAGAGAGAGAGAGAGAGAGAGAGAGAGAGAGAGAGAGAGAGAGAGAGAGAGAGAGAGAGAGAGAGAGAGAGAGAGAAACGAACGAGCGAGCAAGCAAGCAAGCAAGTGGTATTCAATGTGTTACCTTGCCTGGTACCCTGCCAAAAAAAAAAAAAAAAAATCAAAAACAGCTCTAACGATGCTTCGCTGCGGGAGGGCGCAGCAAGTATCCACAAAGGAGAGATGACGTTACGTTATGGGCACGGCAACAAAACACACACACACACACACACACACGTCCAGGTACTATTTCGGTGTATTGGTGTGCTCTGATGTGGCCTAATTAAACCTACTCGGGGAGCCGAATGATCGCGTCTCGAAAATGGACACTGCACATCATTACTATCTATTCACGTCAAAGCAAGTCCGTCAAACTCTCAAGATTTGTTCAAAGATTATTCGATACACTGGTGAAGCGCTTCGTTAATCATCACCATTAAAACTACAAGATTCTACAGCAGGAAAATGGGCTTCAATGCTTAGAGAGGGAGGGATTAGACAGCGCTCGCTACACTGGTACACCGCCTTAGAAGTACTGTGTTACATTGTCGATACATTTGCACAATTCTTGGCTTACATCACGTGCCTATTCTTTGCGTGTCCGATATGAATTAAGATTATCAAAGTTCCTATAGACATGCACATAAAGAACGTCTGGCCTTACAGAATGATACGGCTGGGTAAGTTCAGATGGCGGCCACTGGTTTAATGCATCATATATATATATATATATATATATATATATATATATATATATATATATATATATATATATATATATATATATATATATATATATATATACATATATATATATATGTAAATTGCCTATACTGGGAAATTGATGTATAAATGCACCACTACATCATGCCGCCAGTCCCGCCACCGACCCCGAGCTGCCAGGATGGTGTTCGTGTGGCGAGGCGAGGCAATTTGTTGAAGGCTACAGTGATTAGTTTCTACGTTAAATATCACTTTCATTCACCATACTCTTACTCTCATTTCACTATCCTTTCGATGTTCTTCCCGCTAATTCATTTCAGGCTTCCTCTAGTACGTGCAAGAGGAGGCGTGAAAGTATGTGTGTATCAATAATGCGAGAAAGGAAATGAATCATACATGTTTATCTATCGTGACTGCATTCCAGAGCTTCAAAGATTCGACTCCAAGTGAATCATCTCATTCACTTCACGCTTCTAGAAATATGAAGCGTTTGTGTATCTATGAATACGAGAAAGAAGTGCAACATTTATCAATATATTCATGATGACTTCATTCCGGAGCTTCAACGATTCGACTTCATGTGAGTCGGGTTCGCATTCCTCCAAAGCTCTGCAGCTTATGAATTGGGGTGGTGGAGACGTGTGGCATCACCGGTGGCTACTCCTGCAGGATGAAGCGTACACCGAGTCGCTGATATACAGAACAGCCAGCAAAGCTTTCGAACTGAACTGACCTCCAAGCAGTAATCGTTGCATGAATGAAAGGAGTCCTTAAATATTATGTAATAAACTTATTACTCACATAGTTGCCACGTGTCTCCATACGCTCTCTCTCTCTCTCTCTCTCTCTCTCTGAGCAACATGACGTGTCACATATTATAAGATGCGAAAACATATCTTATACTGAGTAAAAACCTTATATAAACATATACAAAGGGAGAGGAGGAGACGGTGAAAAGAGAGGATTACGTAAAGGAGTGGGAGAAGGGGAGGGGAGGAGGCGAGGGGGAGGAAGACATTGGGGGAGGAGCATAAGATGGAAGCACAGGAAAATTTACCCTCGACAAAGTGCTATGATTCATTGCCTTCTACATAATATATCGAGTGTACTTCACCACTAAGGCTTACTGTGGTGCGCGAAGACCGTGTTAGCAGTGTGAGAGAGGATACAGAGGAGGCACAGCTGATATGTAAGCAGCTGATACAATCATAGCGGGGTGGAGGGGTAGGGAAGGGAATTTCCTGCTACAAGGGCAAGTCTAATCACTTCATATAAACACTAACCTCCTTTTGTTGCAATGACCACGTGAGATGTTGGGAGAAGCCAGTGCCAGCCTCAGTACAGAGTTGTGTTCGCTGTGTCAAGGGTTGTGATGTCTTCCTCAGCGCTTCCGCAATGCTCCTAGTGTCCTGAGGCGGCAGCAATCCCATATTTACTTTTCGTTTGCTCTTCTCTCGTCCAGCAGCTCACACACCTCTACATCAGAGGCCATACAGTCACCATACCCACGCACTGCACGCCGCTGCATGCCCTGGCCCATGACGTCAAGTTTGCTGCTGGCGGAGTGATACACCTCCCTGACGGTGAGAAGGTGCCACCTCATGATTAATTTCCTGCATTATTTTAACCTTGTATGTAATTTTTTTTTTTAAGTCTTGATGGTTTGTGATGAAAGTTAGTGTTGTCATAGTATGATTTATGGTTTTAAAAGGACAATAAATGTACGTATAGTTTAGCAACAGCACCGACGCCCCATCTTAACTATACTACCGCCCTCCGCCCCTCCCTCACTCCCTCCCTCCTCTCGGCTCTCCGTCCGTCCTTATGTAGTTTTCGTGGCCTTCGTAATGAAGTATAGAAGGTTTTGATAACATTACTCAAGGTTTTAATCATAATAGATCTCAGTACACTTTAAAAATCATTATCTTTTTATGTATTTTTAAGTAGAACTAGCGCTCCCTCCCTCTTTCTGTCCAACCCACTCTCCTTCTTTCGTGTCTTCCACCGTGTCTCCCTTTCGTCCACCTTTCCACCACCACATATCCAGCAATCTCCGCACACCATAACGAATCTGACAACGGTATATCTGTGAGGAAGATTTTCTATTCACAGTAAAATATTTTCTAAAGTCAGAGAATCCGTGAAACTACGCGCATTACATCCTGAAAGGTTTAGTAGATACGTATTTGAGGGAAGTCTTTTTAAGATACATGTAATACTCAAGTGAATGTAGATGGACGAGCCTTGAAAAATGTATATATTTGTAAGAAACTCGATATTAAATATTGATATAAGTTTGACTATTTCAAACTTAAAGAGGACGAACTCTGGTATCACTTAGGTTAGAAAGGCGAGTACTCAGCCGCCACCAGCGCCACCTCAGCCTCACTACAACTAAATTCGGGAGTTGGAAGCAATGCGTGAAGGAAAACTTCTATAACCATGTCGTGTTGCCCACGTCATCTCCACCACAGGTGTCTAAAGGGATGCCACTCAATGACCGAGAGGAGGACGTAACGAAATGTAAAGGCGGCGGCTAAACTCTGCAAAAATAATGTTCGCAACTTTTCGTCACGACGCACCGCCGGAGGAGCGTCTCAAAATTAAAAAGTTTAGGTATTAAAGTTCAAAAGTGGTGACGGACGGTAGTCCCTCGCGACTGAGAGAGAGAGAGAGAGAGAGAGAGAGAGAGAGAGAGAGAGAGAGAGAGAGAGAGAGAGAGAGAGAGAGAGAGTGTGTGTGTCTACCTGCTGTCCACTTTCCTCCTTGTTACATTTCCAGCACAACACATCCAACCCACACCCGCCCGCGAAAAAAAAAAAAACACCACCACCACCACCACCACCACCACCACCACTACTACTACTACTACTACTACTACTACTACTACTACTACTACTACCACCATCACCACCACCACCACGAATACCACCACCACCACCACCACCACTACTACCACTACCACCACCACCACCACCACTACCAGCACCACTACCACCACCAGTACTACTACTACTACTACTACTACTACTACTGCAGGTGACCCATGAACCAACCCTAACAATTGTGATGAAGAACCAGAAGTGGGCTGTAGGTGACGAGATAACTACCCCAGGTCATCCCGGAAGTTGCGAGGTGACCCCATACAACTCCACAAGGTCGTGGAGGACGCCAGGCATAGCCACGTGGTCGCCTACACTCAGCCATCCACCTCACCTGCGCCAGACTGCTACCCGGACATCATCCAGCCGCAAGAACCCCGATAAGCACTTCCGGTGTCCTTGGGTGTGGTTTGCTAGCTAGTTTATTTAGGAGTCACTTGCTGTAGATAGGAACCCTCCTCGGTCTGATGCATTTTTTTTTTTTTTTTTTGTGGTGTAACGCTGTGCTCTACGTGAGTGATAGTGTTTATCTTAATTTTTTCTTTTTTCCTGAAGACGAGTTCTGTGGTTATCTTGGAGGTTAACGGAGAAGAGTACCTCACACCTGTGTTTGTAGCTGTTTTATTTTTTTTCATTGGTCACTTTTGTTTTTTGTTGTGATTGTTATTTATTTAATTATTTTTATTGAGATATGCGAGTGTGAATGCAGCACAATATATAAAGATGTGCATTCCAGAGTGGAAGGAAGGCGTGCACAGGCTAGAGTGCACAGGATGCAGTGCCTTTTGATTGATTTAAGCAAATGAAAACTTTGGTGTGAGTACCTTACAAAGACACTTGACAATACTAATGTCACCTCACCTCGTGGTTTCACCTTAACACCTACAAACATTGGCTGGACACAAGATCATAGAAATAATTTATTCTCATTTATTCTCATCTTTATAAATTACAGTCTTTCCACATCAAAGTAACTAATCACCTTTATTCATACACTTGAGGGGGGTTGAGGGATCGCTAATCCCATGTTAAATTGCCTGTGTTCAACTCGTATTTCCTCCCTCATTTATTGACCTTTTTTTTCTATCAAAACGTTACATATATCAAAATGGAAAAAAAAGTGTAGAAAGTTATATAAAAAAAAAAAATAAATAAAATTTTCATGTCCGGATCGTACAACCCCCCTGATGCAAAAAATGTTTGCGTGCCTGGCGTTGTTAACACACACGACACACTCTTGAGAAAAGATAGTAGCCTTCACGAGTGTCTGACTATTTCATTGCAGAGCCCCTCCTCTTGATGACGACGCGTACACTGTCGGCTACACTTTGCAGCGTCTCACTTAAATTTTCCCCAATATCTTTGTATCTCCATTTCAGATAAATTTTTCTCTTTCCAAGGGTTGAGGAGAACATGGTCGTGCTTCAAGTGAAGCCACTACAGCCACTGCCTGACAAGTCTTCCACACTGGTGAGTGTTGTTCAAGCATGTCTTAGTATTGCTAATTCCTTATTTCCCAGAATATCTACCACTATATAATGGAAATGCCTTACCAACACAAATAACGTCAAGCAAAAATAAACTCTACACTAAGTGATGAAAAACGTAGCATCATCCGCTGCACAAGACAATACAGCAGCGAAGTGACACTGCCAGGACTTGAACCAACACCTGCCTGCCTCACTGACACCTGCCGTGGTGCCAGGGAGTGCCGAGGCCCGTGCTGCCACCACGCTGAGAGAGGGAGAAAGAGAAGAGCATCAGAGAGGAATGACAGTGTCAGGAAGGATGGTGTGTTAGGTGACTGGTTCAGACAGTGACAATGGACAGAAGAAATGCTGGAGAAAGATTAGACCACAAGGTGGTTCATGTTGTAGTAGTTGAAGGTTTGGCAGAAAACATGTTTTTCTAGACAGACAGTGGCAGCAGACACACAAGAGAGGATGGTGTGGTAGACAAGAGGATGCAGGGAGACGGCAGACAGAATGGAAGCTACAGATGAAAGAAGAGCAGGTCAGGCCATGGTAGCAGACAAACAGACAAACAGATTGGATCAGAAAGAAGTATTATTTAGTGAGGTAAGGAACTGTACAGCCCTTCACAGTGCTGACTCCTTGATAGCAGAGGTGGTTCATGTTGGTTCAATATTTCAGGATTTGGTTAGAAGCTGTTACGTGAAAAAGAACAGTCTGAGGAACGAGAGGTTGTATTGTCACTTGTCAACAAAGTGCAGAGTATTTATAACATTTAGAGCCAAAGCTGTACCAGCTGCCTCAGTATGTCATGTCCACTGTATACTAACAGTCTTGTCTACGCTAGTGGAGGAGAGGGAGGAACAAACCTTGAATCATCCAAGGTAGAGTTTTTAGCAAAGGATTGAGCAGAGTTCAGCTTTAGAGATAGATGTGATAGCAGTGGTGCCATCTGGTTGAAATAAAGGAGGGAAAGAAGGAGCAAAGTTATTATAGATGTTTTTTGGGTAAGTGGTAGAAGTCACGAGGGGAGTTAGATCTTGAAAGGTTTTGACACTTTGTTAATGAAGGAGTTTTTGGCTAGTTGGAGAACAGACTTGGCATGGTTCCGGGCAGAAATGTAAAGTGCATGAGATTCTGGTGATGGAAGGCTTAAGCGCCTTTGGTGGGCCACCTCTCTATCATGTACAGCACGAGAACAAGCTATGTTAAACCAAGTTTTGAAGATTTAGGTTGAAAAAAAGAGTGAGGAATGTACGCCTCCATGCCAGACACTATCACCTCTTATGCACTCGGCACACAGGACGGTCTCTGTCACCAAAGCAGTAGTCATTCCAAGGAAAATCAGCAAAATACCTCCTCAGGTCCTCCCAACTAGCAGAGGCAAAACGCCAGAAGCACCTTCGCTTAGGGATCCTGAGGAGGGATTGGAGTGATAGGACAAGATACAGATACTAGATGTGATCGGAGAGCCCAACAGAGAAGAGAGGGTAACAGAATAAGCAGAAGGATTAGAGGTGAGGAAAAGGTCAAGAATGTTGGGCATATCTCCAAGACGGTCAGGAATACGAGTAGGGTGTTGTGCCAATTGCTCTAGGTCGTAGAGGATAGCAAATTTGAAGGTTAGTTCACCAGGATGGTCAGTTAAGGGAGAGGAAAGCCAAAGCTGGTGGTGAACATTGAAGTCTCCAAGAATGGAGATCTCTGCAAAAGGGAAGAAGGTCAGAATGTGTTCCACTTTGGAAGTTAAGTAGTCAAAGAATTTCTTAGTCAGAGGAGTTAGGTGAAAGGTATACAGCGCAGATAAATTTAGTATGAGAGTGACTCTGTAGTCATAGCCAGTTGGTGGAAAACCCGAAAGATTCAAGAGCGTGGGGACGAAAGCAGGTTAATTTCATTGCGCACATAAACACAACATCCAGCTTTGGATAGAGAAAGTAAAAGGAAACAGAAAAGGGGCTACTGTCAGTTGCCTCAGATACCAGAGTTTCAGTGAGGAAAGGATGATGAAGCTTAATAGAGGAGGGGCAGTGTTCTACAGATTGAACGCGAATGTTGCAGAAGTTTATAAAGAAAAACTGAGAGGGGTGTCAAGACATTTAGGGTCGTTACCAGATGGGGACTCCCAGGCTGGTGTAGGAGTGTGTGTGTAATAATTAGGTGGTTGTAGTTGTTTTGTGTGCAGGAAGAGAGATATCTCCATGACCAAAACGTTTGGTACGAGTGAAAACACCCTTTGGTTTTCACAGATATTTACCACATATTTACACACTAGTAACAATTTCCACCTGTAGCACCAGAAGCAGTCTTCCTCACACGAACCGTTTCATTGCCGGGACTTGAAGGCTGCTGAAGCAATGCGGCGGAGGTCACGCCCCTTAAAGTGTTTATACTTACTGTCAACAACACCATAACTAAAGCAAACACTTTAGTGCAGGTAGTTATATAAGTGCAATCATTATTGTTCCAGATTCCTAAATTCACAAAGTACATAAACTCATTGAAAGTTTTTAGTGCAGGTAATTAAAGTTTTAGTAAAATAATTGTTCCTATTCCTAATGTTGTGTGGTGCATTATCTCAGACAGACAGGCCCACTGGAAGCTCTCAGTCTGCTGCGGCACGTGGCAAGAACCAAGTGTTACAAAAAACAATACAGTATTTTGTTGAGTAATCAAAGTAATGAAATGTAAATGATAAAATGTCAGTACTGATTCAGAGTGTCACACTCCACCATGGCAAAGACTGCCGGCTGAGTAATAATATTCATGTTGTATTAGTGAGACTCTACTCAATGTTAATTAAGGCAGGTGTAAGAAAATAGTTAAAAATGTATCATAGTACAAGAAAATGACCGTTCAAAATGTAAGCACATCTTTAACAAGTAGACTTGAATGGTCATTAAGTAGTACAGCAGACTCTTCCTACAGTAAATTCACTATTATTTGTTGACTGGCCTTACTGTCTCATTATTTTACTTTGCTCATTATTCTGTCTTGTTTTTTTTCATTAATACTTGAGTGCCTTCATTTTATCTCTATTATTGTGACTTTGTCTCTCATTATGTTGCTTATGTTGTCTACTCTCATCATCTGACGGACTGCTCGCCTTCACGGGTCTGGGCGGCTCGGAAGTCTCACTACAAACTGGAGATCCATTCTCTTGGACACAGCTGGAGTCGGACACAAGATTCAAGAGGGAGTCATTTTAACGAGAGCTTCAGGCAGAAAATTCGAGTGGATTTTCATTTCTAAAAATATCTTATTTTTGGGGGAGATATTTTGAATCCTTCTTCGAGGAAAAATAACTCCAGATATTATGATTCTAGCTGGAAATTGACCTGAGCAATGTAGGGTTTGCTGCTGTGAGATTACCAAGGCACAAGTGTCCGGGATTTAAAGATGATGGAAATGTGTCCTGTGTGCTGCTGTGCTGGGAGAAGGAGAGGAACAGCAGCAGTGGTGGGGCACTGCTGCTGCTGTCACTGGTGCAGCTGCCTTCCCTCAACATACTGTGTCTTCTCTCACCTGCAATGAACAACTATGAACAATACTTTTGCGATGAAGAACAGTGAATAACACCTCTCCCCATATGGTTGCAAGTCTCTCTCTCTCTCTCTCTCTCTCTCTCTCTCTCTCTCTCTCTCTCTCTCTCTCTCTCTCTCTCTCTCTCTCTCTCTCTCTCTCTCTCTCTCTCTCTCTCTCTCTCTCTCTCTCCACAGTCCCACAGTATGTCCCCCACAGTATGTTTACAAACCCACAGCCTCAACAACAATTGTCTCCTTCACACACACACACACACACACACACACACACACACACACACACACACACACACCATTACATACACAAATGTTGCAATCTTGTACACACACACACACACACACACACCATTACATACACAAATGTTGCAATCTTGTACACACACACACACACACACACACACACACACACACACACACACACACACACACACACACACACACACACCCCATTACATACACAAATGTTGCAATCTTGTACACACACACACACACACACACACACACACACACACACACACACACACACACACACATTACATACACAAATGTTGCAATCTTGTACACACACACACACACACACACACACACACACACACACACACACACACACACACAGCATTACATACACAAATGTTGCAATCTTGTACAGTGTCTACAATAAAGAATGAAACCAAAATCGACAAGCCTAATTTTCTTCCAGCCTGCGTGAATGTAGTGAGGCTCAATGTGTGTGTACAAGTGAAGAGTATATTAGATGCATGACTCAAAAATATGAGGCTTATACAAAAATACAGGACACAACTTGATGAGTGTGGTGAGTCAAGTGTGAGTGTCAAATGTGAGTCAAAATGCTCAACTTTGAATTAACCTACAACAAAAAGTGACTAAATAAACACACTATAAAAAATAATCTCATCAATAAACACTGAAAAAAATTATATACACCAACACAAAATAAATAAATAAATGAAGACTAAGTAAAGCAAATTAATCTGAACGCCAATACACAAACCAACATAGTCGTATATTTTTAAACACTATGGTGAAAGATAATGAAGCTTAAACATTGAAAGAGAGAGAGAGAGAGAGAGAGAGAGAGAGAGAGAGAGAGAGAGAGAGAGAGAGAGAGAGAGAGAGAGAGAGAGAAAGAGAGAGATCTGGTCAGGGTCAGGAATTTAATTTTGTGTTAGTGGTTGACACCATTTCTCTCTCTCTCTCTCTCTCTCTCTCTCTCTCTCTCTCTCTCTCTCTCTCTCTCTCTCTCTCTCTCTCTCTCTCTCTCCTTACAACAGTTTTCTCTTTTTGCTTTCTCCCGCTCTTATCTTTCGTTGAGAGAGAGAGAGAGAGAGAGAGAGAGAGAGAGAGAGAGAGAGAGAGAGAGAGAGAGAGAGCGGAAAACATATTACACACACACACACACACACACACACACTTTTCACAAGCAAGTTAACAACTTTAATAAAAAAAATAGCCCTTTTTACCTTCCCCATCACAATAACCTTTTTTACCTCCTATCCCTTCCCTTCCATATGAAACCGAATCAATAAGAAATATCACTTGCGTCTCTCCTGTAACTTATAATGAAACGTTCTAATTAATTCATAAGGTGCGCAAAGGAGCTTAATTAGTGAACAGGAAAGATTAAAATGCATTGTGGGAAAAAAAAAGTGAAATATGAATGAGTTTGAGGAAAGGTGTGTGTGTGTGTGTGTGTGTGTGTGTGTGTGTGTGTGTGTGCGAGGCT
Organism: Scylla paramamosain; assembly: GCF_035594125.1. Lineage (NCBI taxonomy): Eukaryota > Metazoa > Arthropoda > Malacostraca > Decapoda > Portunidae > Scylla > Scylla paramamosain. The sequence continues at coordinate 21,526,424 of NC_087172.1, forward strand.
TAAAAGGTAATGGATTTTACAAGTGAAGAATGTAAGGTATTGGATCCGAAAGTATAAAGGATTGGACGCCCTGAGTGAAGCGGTTGCAGGTGTCTATTGTTCCCGTGGTTGATATATTGAGAAAGCTTGTTCGCCACCTTGCAATTTCTTATACAGGGTGTAACGCGAGTTTCTGCAAATACTGAAAGAGGTGAAAGAACGTGTAATTGTAAGTAGAGAATGTTCTATACACATATGCATTTTAAGGCTTTGTTTACCCCTCAGAGGAGTTGAAAATGTACAGGACTCACGGGTGTACTCTGTGAAATGACGGACACACTGTTGCGTTGTCGCAGCCTCGGAGGTGCCACTTGGTCAAATTACGAGTGGTTTAATCTTATTTTTTTGCAGGCTGTGAAATGTTGCAGTATCTTATAACAAGACAAATGGTATAAAAAACATGTAATTTACCGATAAGCATTACATGACAACATTATTGAGGTGATTAAAAATACTCCTGTAAAATGCTACGTGGCATCATCAAAGCAAAGGAGCAGGGGTAGAGAGTCCAAACGACCTTGAAAACAGCCGAGTGATGATGCCACGTATCATTTTACAGGAGTACTTTTAATCATCGCAATAATGTTGTCGTGTAATGCTTATCGGTAAATTACATGCCTTTTAATATCATTTGTCTTATTATAAGATACTATAATATTCCACAGCCTGCAAAAAATAGCATTAAACCATTCGTAATTTGAGCAAGTGGCACCTCCGAGGCTGAGACAATGCAACCGTCTGCACTTAACCTCACAGCTACACGCAGAGCACAGCAGCGTGTCCCATACATTTTTCAGTTCCTCTGACGCACGCCGTCCACCGCCAGGATCGGCGGGTCGGACATGATGCGGAAGAAGGCGCGGGAGCCGAAGTATTCATCCGCCGTCCACCGCTCCCCGTCGCTGAGAGAGCTGCTCCTTGTGTCACAGCTGAGGAAGAGAGAGGCGAGGGTTAGGTCACTCCTGCAGGAACACGAAGGAAGAACGAACACCAACAGACACGGGCACTCGGAGGGATACAAAGGAACAACAAGAAGTAAAAGATAAGGACAAGGGGTTGAAATCGATCACAAATGAAGAACAAACAGTAATAGATAAGAGCAAGGGGTTAGATCACTCACAAAGAAATACAAATGAAGAACAAACAAAATATCTAACTTGTATTTTGGTTCTTCCGAGGCTGTCTGTGATAAGGCACACTGAGCAATCTTGTAAAGTGGATGTAGGCTGCAAAATGCAAGGATGCAGGCCCGGTGAGAGAGGGAGGAAGGGAGGGAGAAAGGAGGGAAGGAAGGAACGTGGGAGAAAAGAAAGGAATAAATAGAAGCAAAGCCTCCCTACCTATATATATATATATATATATATATATATATATATATATATATATATATATATATATATATATATATATATATATATATATATATATATATATATATATATATATAAAAATAAAAGGAAAACGGAGAATAAAAGAAGAAAAGAAGGTATGAACAAAAGAAGAGGGAATGGAGGAAACGGAAAAGAAAAGGGGAAAAATCAAATGAAGGAAAGGAAGGCAGGAAGGATGAAAAAAACAAAAAAAAAAAACAATAACGGAAAGGTAGAAAACGAAGAAAAGAAATCAAATAAATACAAAAAGGAAAGAATATCGTTTCCCTTCCTCTTTCTTTAAAGAAAGAGGAAGGGAAACGATACCAAAAGTAATGAGAGAGTTAAACGAAAAGAAAGAATAGACAAGGCTTGAATAGACGAGAGAGAGAGAGAGAGAGAGAGAGAGAGAGAGAGAGAGAGAGAGAGAGAGAGAGAGAGAGAGAGAGACTAGATAAACAAGGTTCGAGAGTGGCGAGGATGGGGGAGGCTGGAGGGTGGTGAAGGAAGGGGACGGGGGGGAATGGATGAGCAGGGCAGGGAAGGAAAGGAGGAATAATGATGGCAGAAAGGTAAGTGAGGGAAGAGGGACGGTGAAGGAGGAGCAGCGAAGGAAGGAGAACCAGGGGAAGTAGAGGCAGTGAAGGAAGGAGAGGAGTCATGGAGGAAGAATAGGGACGTTGTTGTAACCCAACAACAACAAGAAATGAAACATGTAACAAGAAACAAGAATGAAACAAAAATGAAGAAATGAAAAGGAAAACAAGAAGTAGAAAGAATAAATGAAGGAAAGAAGATGATAAAAACGACAGCAGGTATCAAGAAGGTATCACCACCCTAACAGATAAGAGACGAGACGTGACCACCGAAGAGAACAACAAGGTGCGGTGAGTCATCGCTAGACCAACAGGGCCGGAGATTAGCACCAGATTACAAGAAGAGGTACTCAGGTGGCCATCACTGAATTAGTATACGAGGGAAGCAGAGGTCACCGGGAGCAGGCGACCCGGACAACACGGACAGCCGGCACACCATAACCATAGGAACCGCCGCCCCCCTTGTTCCTGATTAGAAGATGCGATTACCAAAGCTACTCGAGAATGAACCTTATTGAAAGTTAAGGGAAAATAAACTGAATGATGGAAGTATGGGAAGATAAACTCGAAAATGAACCTTGTTGAAAGTCAAGGAAAATGAACCGTATGATCAAAGTATGAGAAAATTAATATAGTTACTCGAAAATGAACCTTATTGAAAGTTACAGGAAAATGAACTGAATGATCGAAATATTGGAAAATAAATGTTATGGCAACGGAAGCCTTGTTGGGGCAAAAGGTCGCTCTAACAGCACGTGTATGTTACAAGGTGTAGGAGACGGGAATAGACAGAAGCAGACAGAGACAAGCTAGACAGAGCTGTCAGACCAGAGAGGGTCAGGATGGGCAAGCTGCCTGTCACAGTACCAGTAGGTAGACCCAGACAATTGTAATGCAATCAGAGTAAAGTGTTGGTGTTATATATATTGACAGAGAGGGATTGGGTAGTGTAGGATGTGTTCCTCATTGAATATTAGCTGCCAGGTTTGTGTAGGATGTGATTTATCAGTGAGTATCAAATATGTGAAGTGATTTGAATCGGAAGTGTAATGTGAAGTGTTCCAGATATTTAATGGTATTTATCTGAAGAGAGATGAAACCATTTTCGTAGTTTTTCCTTGTTGTCGGAAGGCGTATATGATCATCTAAGTGTAAGTAAATGTAAATAACACAAAATAAGTAGAAAAAAAAATAAATAAAAATAAAGCATTCCCTTGAACCCACAAAAGCCAGTCTTATAGATTAGGGAGGCAGCAAGATCGTGCAACGTAGAAGCACGACAACATAGAAGGAAGATTAATGAAGGAAGGAAAGCTAGTGAGGGAAGGAGGGCCAGGGAACAGTGACGTGAGGAACAGTGAAGGAAGGAGAAATAATGAAGGAAGGATGAACAGTAAAGGAAGGAGAAGTAATGAAGGAAGGAGGAACAATGAGAGAAGGCTGGCCAGTGAAGGAGGAACATGGAAGGAGGGGTAGTGAGAGAGGGGTAGTGAGAGAGGAGAGTCAGGGAAGAAGGGAAGTGATGGAAGGAGGGACAGAGAAGGAAGGAGGGCCAGTGAAGGAAGGGGAGTGAGGGAGGAGAACAATGAGGTAGGAAGGGACAAGGAAGGAGGGCGGTAAGAGAGGAAGTGAAGGGAGGAGGGATCGTGGGAGGGGGATGATGGATCTCAAACACCTGAAGAGCGAAGGATTGCCGGAATGGTGCAGGTCTGGGTGTCAGTGTACTGCTGGCTGGAACGTGAGGGATGCCTGGAGTGTGGGAGCATGACTGGACTAAGAGTGACTATGTAAGACTGGAGCGTGGGTGAATGAGTGACTGGAATGTGACTAGCAGGATTGTGACTATCTATGACACCAATGTGAAATACCGAGGCGTGAATGACATGAGTTTAAATATATGACTGAATTTTGCATGACTAGAACGTGAAGAACATGAACATCAATGACTGAAGAATGGATTTGTAACTGCAACAAGCCAAGCTAAGCAAGCCAAGCCAAGCAAGCCAAGCCAGGCCACGCAAGCCAAGCCGTGAAAGGCGAGGCACGCTAAGTTAACCACACACTTTTGATGAGTTATGGAACGTGTGTGTGTGTGTGTGTGTGTGTGTGTGTGTGTGTGTGTGTGTGTGTGTATGTGTGTGTTGTTAGTTGCTGTGTCGTCAGTTGTAAGTGTACATGAGTGAACTTGAGAGAGAGAGAGAGAGAGAGAGAGAGAGAGAGAGAGAGAGAGAGAGAGAGAGAGAAGGCCTAAGCCTCTCATAAGAGTAGCGGACGCCTTCACCACAGCGGCCGCAGCCCCCCACCACCGCCACCACCACCACAGCCTCAGGTAGCACCAACACCACGATTACCACCAATAATAATAGCAGCAGCAACAGAAACAGCAGCAGTACTACCAGCAGCAACAGCAGTAGCAGCAGCAGCAGCAGCAGCAGCAGCAGCAGCAGTAGTAACAACAACAACAACAGCAACAATAATAGCGATAGGAACAACAACAACAACAACAAAAACAATAATGAAAGCAGGAAGAAGACGCAGCGACAGCGACGCGGCCAGCGGCGGGCACGAAGTCACCCCAACACACCTGACCGGCGACCTGTCCCTCCTCCTCGCATGACTCAGCCACAGGCATCTGCGTACCCAGTGAGGCACAGGGGAGAGCAAAAGGTCCGATGGGACTACTGCTTCCGCCCCGGCCACACAGCTGAGATGTGCTACAGCCGCGCTGCTGACGAACGCCAGGAACAAAGGCAGGAGAGTATGTTCATGAGGGTTCTGACGGAGGGTTTAGCGCGGCAACAACTTCCTCACCCCCAGCAGCCCTTTCAGGCTCCCCTCCAGCCTTCCTGGCAGCCACAGCCCGGTCACTACCCCAGCTGGAATCTCTCCTCGTGGCAGGGCAGACACTAATGCGTCTCGCCTCACCACCACACCTCATTCCCAAGCCAACGCGAGGAGGCAAGGGAACAGACGCCCCAGCTGTCACCTGACCGTGGTCTCCGCCAACGTGAGAGGACTCCGCACCAATGTAGGTGACCTTAGCCACAATTTCGTGCTGAGACATAGTGCTGACATTGTCGCAGTAACAAAAACGTGGCTGAGTGACGAGGTGGAGCCGACGTTCGGCAAAATATCAGGCTACTCCCTGTGGGTGAGGATGGACCGAAAAAATAGAGCAGGCAGAGGTGTCGCTGCCTGTTTTAAGGACGGCCTTTAAACACAGGAACTTGAGGTAGCCGTGCCACACCTGATGGAGGCACTGTTCTTCAGGGTGGTACTTGCAGATAACAGTGGGCTTCTCCTCTGTGTCATGTACCGCCCCCCGAGACAAGGACGAGCCCCGCTAGACTTCCCGACGGAGGAACTCGACACCCTGCTCCAGCGTCACAAGTGTTTCCATATGATGATAGTGGGAGACCTGAACTTCTACATGGAGCAGGATGCCTTCAGTAATCTCCTGACTGTTTAGGCCCTAACCAACCATGTCACCTTCCCTACACACGAGCGGGGAGGGCTGCTGGATCCTGTGGTGACAGACCTACCTGAAGCCAGCATCAGCTGCCACCAGCTAGGACCAGTGGGCAGCTCAGACCACTTTGATGTGCTGTCTCAGGTCGAGCTGCAAACGGCGAGGGAAGACGCTATCCCGCGTACCGTCTGGCTTTGAAACAGGGCGGACTGGCCATCCATGAAGCAAGACATGGAGAACACGGACTGGGAGTCCCTTCTAATGGGAGATGCTGAGACCAAGGCACGCACCCTCACCACCAGGCTCCTTGCCCTCCAACAGCAGCATGTGCCCAGCCGAGTATATCTCTCCAGGCCTGGTGATTCCGCCTGGTTTGGTTTTCGCTGCAGAGCATCTGCCGAGGCCAAGCATGCTGCCTGGGTGAGGTACAAGCGGCACCCGTCACGCAGGAACAAGACGCTGCACCGGGAGGCGTGTAAAAGGATGACGTCTATCTGCAGATGGACGAGGAATCAGCTAAGGGAGGACAGAAGGCGAAAGCTCAGTGACCCAGGTGTTGGCAACAAGACCTGGTGGAATCTGGTGAAGGAGCAGCAAGGAGCATGTCACCGCCAGACTCTTCCTCCACTCACCAGACCTGACGGATCCACTGCCACGAGCAGTACAGACAAGGCCACACTCCTCGCCGAGCTTTTCCCCAACAAAATGAAGGTTGCTGACTCTGCACGACCTGTACCACAGCTGACCCCGGAAACTGATTGCACTGTCACCACTGTCTTGGTGACGGCAGAGCAGGTTGAGCGGCTACTCGGTGCGGTGGATGTGGGTAAAGCCACAGGCCCGGATGACGTCAGCCCACGGCTTCTCAAGCACTGCGCTAGAGAGCTGTCAGCTCCTCTCACCACCGTCTTCACATCTTGCCTGAGGGAGAAGAAGTAGCCCTCAGTATGGAAGGAAGCGCGTGTGGTCCCGGTCCATAAGAAAATCTCAAGGTCTGAACCCAGCAACTACAGACCTATCTCCCTGCTCTCAGTGGTGGGCAAGTTGCTGGAGCAAATAGTGGCTGCTGCCATCTACCAACACCACCGCAGATCCGCCGCGGACCTCCTCCTCATCATCTCCAAGGACTGGCAAGACGCCCAGGAAGAAGGCCTGGACACCCTTGTGGTGGCCCTGGACATTGCTGGGGCTTTTGACAGGGTCTGGCACGCGGGGCTCATTGAAAAGCTTCGCGCCAAGGGTGTCCAAGGTGACCTGTTAATGCTGCTAGAAGATTACCTCCAGGGTAAGACCCTTCAGGTAGTAGTCAACGGGCAGTCATCAAGGCCTTCACCTGTCCGGGCCTCAGTTCCACAAGGCTCCGTCTTTGGCTCAGTCCTATGGAACATATACATCGACGACCTCCTCTGGCAGTTGTCATCTGTGGCAGCATACGTCGACGACTGCACACTCTCCCGCTCCTACTGCCGCCTCGACAGTCAGCGTGCCGTCACTGAGGTGAACAGGCAGCTCGGACTGGTGGAGCAGTGGGGATAGATGTGGCAGGTTAACTTCGCTCCTGAGAAGACGCAGGCGATGGTCATTTCGCGGTCCCCAGGTGCCTCACACGCAGTCTCAGGACAGCTGCGTTTTGGAGGCAAGAGCCTGCCACTTCAGGATTACATCAAGATCCTGGGCGTGTCTGTGGACCGCGGCCTACGCTTCGATCACCACATCGCTGTCGTCGCCCGCCAGACCTCTCTCCGAGTCTCTGCCCTGCGCAGGATGGCGAACACCCTCGACCCACAGGGCATCCTCACGCTATACAGGGCACAGATACGCCCATGTATGGAGTACGGTGCCCTGTCCTGGATGTCGAGTGCCGCCACCCACATGCAGAGACTGGATGCTGTGCAGCGGCGAGCCCTGCGTCTGGTGGCCACCGATGAGGACCAACAGCACCAACTACCGGTAACGTCACTGGAGCATCGCCGGGACGTGTCGGCACTAGTGGTGTGCCACAAAACTCAGGTGCAGAGGGTCCTTCACCTTGACCCCTTGAGGCTGCTGCCACTCACAGTGCAGAGGTGCACCAGAGCTGCAGCCAGTAGCGACGAGCTAGTGAAGGTGCCTCGATCTCGCTCTAGCCAACACCAGCGCACCTACACAGCCAGGACTTCGCGGCTGTGGAACATGTTCACGGCGGCCACACCCCAAGTGCAGGACATGTCCACGCACCAGGTGAAACTGGCAGCCACAGCTGGCGTAGTACGCACCTGTCCCCACTGGCGCTTTAAATTTTTATTATTTTATTGTATTATTGTATTAGCATTATTATCTTTATGTTAAGTATGTATAGTGTTATTCCTGTAAATAATACTATCATAGGCTTCTTAAATAATTCCATACTCAACGTGGAATGGCCTTTCTGTAAATATTGGTTTAAAGAGAGAGAGAGAGAGAGAGAGAGAGAGAGAGAGAGAGAGAGAGAGAGAGAGAGAGAGAGAGAGAGAGAGAGAGAGAGAGAGAGAGAGAAAGGTGGAAGGCGACGGTAGGATGGCAGGATTTAGCTAGACATGTCCTGACAGAGACGCGAGGGAAAGGAGAGAGGGAGAGGGAGAAACAGAGTAAGAGGGGGATGAACCGTAGACTAGGTAAAGGGGGATAACTTGAAAGGGGGAAAGAGGGCGACAAGAGGGAGGGGGAGAAGGATTAAAATTGCAATATGCCCTGATGGAAACGCGAGGGGAGGAGATAGGGAGAGGGAGAGAGAGAGTAGGAGGGAGATGAACCTTAGACTAAAGGGGAGAACAGGGAATTAAGAGGATGACAAGAGGAAGGGGGAGAGGATTAAAACTAAGCTGAGATGTGAAGACAAGGGCGAGACCTGATTCAGAGGGAAGTGCAGGGAAATGGGCTCACCTACAGATACTGACAAGATACTGACGGAGTACAGCTCACGGCACGGCTTAACGTCCAACCCTTCAGGAGGTAAACATAGCACGCAGGGAAGCCACAGAACGCCTGACTTCTGATCTTTCTAAAATTTCTGATTGGGGCAGAGCAAACTTGGTATTGTTCAATGCCTCAAAAACTCAATTCCTCCATCTATCAACTCGACACAACCTTCCAGACAACTATCCCCTCTTCTTCAATGACACTCAACTGTCCCCCCTCTTCTACACTGAACATCCTCGGTCTGTCCTTTACTTATAATCTGAACTGGAAACTTCACATCTCATCTCTAGCTAAAACAGCTTCTATGAAGTTAGGTGTTCTGAGACGTCTCCGCCAGTTTTTCTCTCCCCCCAAGCTGCTAACTCTGTACAAGGGCCTTATCCGTCCATGTATGGAGTATGCTTCACATGTCTGGAGGGGTTCCACTCATACTGCTCTTCTAGACAGGGTGGAATCAAAAGCTTTTCGTCTCATCAACTCCTCTCCTCTAACTGACTGTCTTCAGCCTCTCTCTCACCGCCGCAATGTAGCATATCTAGCTGTCTTCTACCGCTATTTTCATGCCAACTGCTCTTCTGATCTTGCTAAATGGATGCCTCCCCTCCTTCCGCGGCCTCGCTGCACAAGACTTTCTTCTTTCTCTCACCCCTATTCTGTCCACCTCTCTAACGCAAGAGTTAACCAGTATTCTCAATTATTCATCCCTTTCTCTGGTAAACTCTGGAACTCCCTGCCTGCTTCTGTATTTCCACCTTCCTATGACTTGAATTCCTTCAAGAGGGAGGTTTCAAGACACTTATCCACCAATTTTTGACCACTGCTATGACCCTTTTATGGGACTGGCATTTCAGTGGGCATTTTTTTTTATTAGATTTTTGTTGCCCTTGGCCAGTGTCCTTCCTACATAAAAAAAAAAAAAAAAACACCACCAGGGTACGTGCGTGGGGCGCTAAATATGCACGCCAACATGACTAAAACAAAGGTGTGTGTTTGTGTATGTGTGTGTGTGTGTGTGTGTGTGTGTGTGTGTGTGTGTGTGTGTGTGTGTGTGTGTGTGTGTGTGTGTGTGTGTGTGTGTTTGAGGTATGGAGTATATATAAGAGATGCTGGTCTGAATGATGATGATGATGATGATGATGATGATGATGAGGAGGAGGAGGAGGAGGAGGAGATACCTACTGGAGATGGGTTTACACAACGGAGGAGCTGCCTTATCTTATTTACGCTCCGGGACAAGGACCAGCGCACGAGCACCCTGAACAACGCCAATCAACTGAAGTCTGGTGGTAACAACTTCAGCCGTATCTACATCAAGCGAGATGTTCACCCGAGCATCAGGAAGGAGTGGAGGCGTTTGAGGGATGTAGAAGCTGCTGAGAAGGCTCGCCCAGAGAATGCTGGATGCGTCATCAGGTTGGACACTAAGGAGCGTAAGCTATATAGAGATGATGATGTAATTGGTAGTTGGAATGCACAGTTTTTTCTCTAGATAGACCACAACAAGCTAGTTATGTAAAGATAATATCATGGAACGTTAATGCAGTGTGCACAAAGTTGGAGAAAGGTAATGTTCAGTCATTATTACTTGAATATGATGTTATTTGCCTTAACGAGGTGAAAACTTCTCTTCCTGTGAATTTCCCTGGGTATGTTTCCTTTAAGAGTGCAGCAGTTGGCACTGCAGACCGTGTGTATAAAGAACTGGTTGGCGGATTTAGTGGGTGAAGTAGATACCAGTAATGGTGAGCAGGTTTGGCTTCGTTTTCGTAACATCCAGGAGGTTTTATTTGGTTTTTGTAACATACCTCCCAGTGACTCTCAGTATTATTCCCATGACTTGTTTGCAGTGATTCAGGAAAAAACTCACCACAAGATCTGTGAAAACTAGTTTTGTCATAGTGGGAGATATGAATACACGATTTGGCAGAGGTGTTAGAGATATATTAAATTTATTGGAACTTACTAATGCAGAAGACTTGTCATACCCATACATTCCTGATGATGTTGAGACACCTAGTGACAATGCAGAGCTTTTATTTACCATTTGTATTGATAACACCTTACTTGTGTCTTAAGTATCAAGGCAAACATTTTCATGGAGGAAAGACTTTCCGCAGGCGCAACACATGGATCCCCGAGGTGGATACGTGTGTTGTGTCTGCGAGAATACTTAGCCTTATAGAAGACTTTGCGGTGTTACAGAGCAATGATCTCCCTTCAGACCACGCTCACATCACACTCAGTAGAGGTGTGGACCTTAGCAGCCTGCTGGCCAGGGCAAGAATGTTGGGAGATCATGCCGTTCTTCACGGTAATGCCAATAAAATAAGTCTATGTAAGAAACCTGTCAAGTTTAGCAATATAAACAAAGACCTGTTTGTAGAAAACATTCCTCATACGGATCCATTCGAAGGTTATTTGGATATGGACAATGTTGTGCAGGATTGATCTAACATGTTATATGCTTGTGCACAGAGCAGTGTGCGACAAGATGAACCAACAGTTAACTACAACAGCAGTACTGGCAGATGGGAAAGATTACTGAATGATGCACATGACGCTACATTGTGGAGAGCAATTAATTGGAAGGGTGAT
>NC_087172.1:21542429-21559929 GCF_035594125.1 Scylla paramamosain
CCTGGTGTGCTCAATTTCCATGACCTTTAAGCAAGTATTGGATTATTCTGACACTCACACCGGATACTCACCTATTTACGTCCCCAGGGTTATCACGTTACGACCCAGAAAGGTTCCGCTGCGTCTGGTGGCCACGGGTCCTCTACTGACCAGCGCGATGGGGCCACTGAATGCTGGATGGTTTTGTCTGTATATTATTTAGATGCGTTTGTACTGCAGTCACTTGTATAATGTAGCCTAAAGAGGACAAAATTAGCCTCTTATTCTCTCTTCCTTTCTTTCAAGGCAGGAAAAGTCCCTACAATGCTGCACAATTGTTACAATATATTTTTTATGCTTGCCTTTGTACTGCAGTCTCTTGTACGAGTATAATGTAGCCTAAAGAGGACAAAATTAGCTTCTTATTCTCGCCTCCTCTGTTTCAAGGCAGGAAAAGTCCCTTCAAAGCTGCACAATTTTTACAACATATTTCTTTTAGACTTCCAGTCCCTTTAATATCTCTGTAGCCTAAAGACAGACAAAATTAACATCCTATTTATTTTTTACCCCTTTAATTCTAGACATTTTTCTTATGACTGCCTACTTTTTATATAGATGCATTTGTACTCCAGTCTCCTGAATAATTCAGCAGCCTAAAAAGGACAAAGGCAATTTAAATCTATTCTCTCCTTCCGCGTGTGACGAGATGTCCATTCTTAACCAGTAAGGATTACTCACTTCAATTGTACACACTTTTTTTTTTCTTGACTCCCTATTTGTAGATTTTTTATCTATATCCTATTTGTATATATATATATATATATATATATATATATATATATATATATATATATATATATATATATATATATATATATATATATATATATATATATATATATATATATATATATATATATATATATATATATATATATATATATATATATATATATATATATATATATATATATATATATATATATATATATATATATATATATATATATATATATATATATATATATATTATGTGTATAGAATCATATATACCTCAACACGTCTAACTACATTAATATTCGATATACATAAATCTTTATTATATATGGAAGGAACAATTATGATGAATGATAATGATGAAACTTATGACGAAGGAAAAGAAAGAAGAGAAGGAATAACTGTAAATAAAAAGATTAAAACACGAAAATCATATAATGTTCGTCGTTTTTTATACAATCCTACGACGGAAATTTTTTGTTTTTGTTTTTTTCCCTATGCACAGAAACTACACGCTACACACACACACACACACACACACACACACACGCATATCTTACACGCAATCCTATCCCCCACTGACTGATTCCCACACACACGTACACTCAGACTTATTCCTCCCAACACACACACACACACACACACACACATCTACGTACATCCACGCATGCACATACACACACACACACACACATGCACACACACCTACACTAACCCCCACCCCTCCCCCATCACACCTACACCCAGGCCCCAAAGCGGACATAGCAGAAGCAAGATTTCAGAACTGCTAAAAGTGACTGAACAGCTCGTCAGAACTGTCAGGAGGGAGTTGATTTCTTCTAACTACGATTGTGAAGGTGCTGCCGAGAGGAAACATCATTCTCGACGATCGCACACCGTCAGGGACGCCGAATTTGTCACACAGTTGCGAGCCATGGTTGATGAAGACCCCAGCCGGTCCATGAGATCCATTGCCAGAGAGCTGCAAGTGTCTGAGGGCACCGCAAGGAAGTGTTTGCATGAATATATCAGATACAAGTAACACACGATGCGTAAGGATCAACTCCTCTCCGCAAAGATGCAGGAGGACCGCTTCAAGAAGAGCAGGATGTTCAACAAACTGAAGTTCCCTCTGGAGAACGACATGCTCGGGTTCTTTTCAGACGAAAAGAACTTCTGCCAGGACCAGACCCACAACTCTCAGAACAACAGGTGGTTGGCTGTCTGTCCCAAGGATGTGCCAAGAGAGAAAGGCATGCAAGTTTCCTGCAACTGTCATGGTGTTTGGGGTAGTCTGCCGCGAGGGCCAAGTCATGCCCCCCGTTCTTCTTTCCCCAGGGGCTCAGGAGCACCGAAGTGTACATCGAAGTCGTACAGACCCATGTGAAGCCATGGATTGAGGAAGTAGCTCCTGGTAGACCCTACGTGTGGCAACAGGGCTCGGCACCATGTCACACCTCTCGAAAATCTCAGAAATGGCTCTCTGACAATTTCTTTGACTTCGTTGCCCCTGATGTGTGGCCCCCTAACTCACCTGACCTCAACCCTATGGACTATTTTGTATGGGGCGCAGTTGAACGAGGTAGTAACCGCACCCCATGCAAGAGTAAGGATGATCTGATCAGTCGAATCAAGGTCGTCTTCGCCAGTCTCTGAAAGTAGGTCGTGAAGAATTTCTGTGCAAGGTTTCCAGGGCGTGTTGAGGACGTCATTGATGCCAAGAGCGAATTCATCGAGTAACGGGACACCAGAAGTGTGCTGATACAGAGCCTGTTTTCTTTTTTGCAATAATTGCATTTGCAACAAAATTGTGACTTTTTTTGTGACCCTAAAAAAAAGAAAAAATACTGTACGCACCATATATATATATATATATATATATATATATATATATATATATATATATATATATATATATATATATATATATATATATATATATATATATATATATATATATATATATATATATATATATATATATATATATATATATATATATATATATACGAGTATATATATATAAACTATACAGTTAAATGTTAACATAATGTATGGAGGTCTTTTCTTTCTTATAAGCAAAGAAGAGAGAGAGAGAGAGAGAGAGAGAGAGAGAGAGAGAGAGAGAGAGAGAGAGAGAGAGAGAGAGAGAGAGAGGCACAGGACGGCTCGTCCCTTGAGTACTCCAGCCTTGCCTGGGGCGGTGCTGCCAATAAACACCTTGCCATCTTCGACAAGGTCCATACCCGTGCGGTGAGGCTGATCAAGGACAGCGGCGCCCAGCAGGAACCACGACTCGGCAGCTTCCAGCACCGTCGTGGCGTAGAAGCCTCACTGTGATGTTTAAGGTGCATCAGCAACGAGTGCCTCACCTACAAGCACTCTGGCAGACCCCCCGGCGGGCCCACCTGGTTTAAAGTTTAAAAACTTATTTACGTTCTAACTTATTTTTATTTTCTCTAATATAATTACATACATATATATTATTCCTTAAGTGGGAAGAATGTTATCATTTTTATATTATTCGCTGGCCAGTCTCCTCATCGCCGAACATGGAGAAAAATCAACAAGAGATACGTAGATGTTGGTGATTGTTTTCCTTCTGTTAAATGATCGACATGAAACACTAAGCATACAAACAAGAACAAAGCGTCACAGAGCAATATCTGAAAATGACTAATGAAATGACATTATAAAAGATAATTTTTTCCTGTGTGTGTGTGTGTGTGTGTGTGTGTGTGTGTGTGTTTGTGAATAACTGACCGAATATACATGTATAATTAAATCAGCTAAGCACATTTCTTCAGCTAGTTATTACGTCATGTTTTCTTTAGTATCATGTCCTCATTCCACGTTACAATAACAACAATAATAACAACAACAACAACAGCAACAACAACAACAACAAACAACATTAACAACAATAACAACAACAACAACAACAACAACAACAACAACAACAACAACAACAACAACAACAAAAACAATAACAAAACAAACAGCAAATGCGGTTGAAGCTACAGCAACAAGAACAACAACAACAACAACAACAACAACAACAACAATATTAACAAAAACAAAACACATCAAATGCAGCAGGAGCAACAACAAGACACACACAGACAAACAGACAATTAGACAGGGTGGAACGAAAATCATTTCGTCTTATGAACTCTTCTCCTCTAACTGACTCTCTTTAGTCTCTCTTATCACCACAGCGTTGCATCTCTTGCTATGTTTTATCCTTCTTTTAAAACTGACTGGTCTTCTGATCTTGCTAGATGCTTGCCTCCCATCCTCCCGCCACCTTCCTGCATAACACTCTCTTCGTGCTCTCATTTCTATTCTGTTAACGTCTCCAATGCCAGAGTTAACCAGTACTCTCAATTATTCATCCCTTTCTATGGTAAAGTCTGGCACTCCCTGCCTGCTTCCTGTAACGAACTTTTCCAAGAAGGAGGTTGTATGTGTGTTTGTATATATATATATATATATATATATATATATATATATATATATATATATATATATATATATATATATATATATATATATATATATATATATATATATATATATATATATATATATATATATATAAAAAAGAAGAAGAAGAGGAAGAAGAAGAAGAAGAAGCAAAAGCACAATAACTCAGTCCAGTTTAAGCAATTCACCAATCAGCGGACGTTTTCCTGGGGTCTCGGGCGCTAGCACCAATCAGCAACCGTCTTCCTGAGTCTGCTTGCCACCTAACTCCAAGCTGATTTTCGGCTGCGACAGACGATCCCAAATACAAAGTTGATATACCTACTGGCAAAAAATCCAGCCTTCAGGTTTACCCACCCCCTGCGATCCATTGGGCACAAGGATTTCAAGAGAAACACTCCACTGATGTGTGAGAACAGCACCGAGATTTGTCCTGAGGAATACACAGACATGGAGTACAACAGAGCAGAATCCGTGAAGGAAGTAAGAGCCGCGCGAGCCAAAGAGAGGCGTCTGGCCGCACTGCGTCGCCTGAGTGGCAAGAAAACACAGGCACGAGTAAGTACGAGTATACACCATAGACTGTGTTGCCTCAGATGACCGTCCTGCATGTTTCTTCTTGAGTGAGAGAGTCTGTTAAGATGGATACACTGCGTGATTGTTTAATTGGTTGATAGATAGACTGACAAATATATAAGTTGATTGATAGATGAATATATAGATAAATAGAAAGATACACCCAGATTGATGAGTTAAATGATTGGTAGATGGATAGATAGATAGACAGATAAATAGATAGGTGGATTGATAGACCGAGAGATAAATAGATAGATAAGTTGATAAACATAGATTAATTGGTTGATTGATTAATAGATAAATAGATAGATAGATAGATAGATAGATAGATAGATAAATAGATAGATAGAAAGATAAGATTGAGATAGAATAAGAATGAAAGAAGATACTGATAGATAGATACACAGACAAATACGTAGAGAGATAGATAGATTGAAATATTGATTGATTAATAGAAAGATAAATAGATAGAGATAGATAGATAGATAGATAGATAGGAAAAACAGATACATAGATAGACAGATACACAAACGGTTAGAAAGAAAACCAATAGATAAAGTAATTGATTCGCTGTCTCAATGAATGAATATACGAATAAGTTAATGATGGAGTAGATTAACAGAGTGACTGACTGGACAGCTGACTGACTGATAGACTAACAGACAAATTCAGTGACATATTGAGATAGATGGTTCATTACCACATGCAAGTTTATATGAATACATGTCTCACTCTTTCTTAACATTTCCTGTTGTGTGGCTGCCCTACAGAAAGTAGTGACAGAGGGACGGAACACTGAGTCCTTGAAGGGGCCGGAACAAAATCAGTCCTTCAAATACAGCGCACCTCAGACATGTGACTCTGAGAACGAGGATGAAGAACACATTGAAATTTCTAAGATTGACTGGGTAACGGAGTGGCTGGACAAACATTGCTTCTTTGATGAGCAGGCCTGGGGCGTCGTCATGGCCGGTGTTGAGGCCACGCCAGAGGAGATGGAAAACGAACTCCAGAACAAACCCAACCCTCCTGTCGGTAACTTTACATTGGATAGTAGAGAATACACTTCACTAGACAACACCTGCCCCAAGAAATTTCTCGCCGCCCTCACGCGCCTTAATCACTTGCAAAAGTCACACGATGATATCCTGGCACAGCTGACCTTCCCCAACAAAATGGTGGTGCAACATGTGACATACATCGTCAAGGCCTTCCTGAGACGCATGTACTTTAGAATGAAGGGCAAGAGCCATAAGAAACAGGAGGCCGTCATGCGCAAGATGCACTACGCCATGCAGGGCATCGTGCATCGCTACTTCAAGCGGGGCATGGATAAGAAAGTCTTTTTACACAAAGCAGCGGAGAAGGACGAGTTTGAAAACTGGAGTGATGATGAGGATGACGAGGAAGGTCGAGGCGATGACGACCAGATGGAAGAAGGAAGCGTCAACGAACCCAAAGACGAAGAATGTGACGAAGTTCAGGAAAACGAAGAGAACCAGTCAAATAATGAAGACGAAATCCAAAAATGTAAGACAGTAATTGAAGAGATAAAGATGGCAAAGAAGTTTGTGAGTAGCGCTGTCACGCTTCACACACAGGCCCCAGAGACTCTGCTGAACACCATGGAAGCGATTTACAACGGAAAGGTGACGGTGGAGCACGTGCTCGAACACCCCCAAACTCTCACCCACCAGAATGACCGCGTGGAAGGGAGCGTGCCAGGGACGGATGGCCAAGAGGGTAACTCAAGCAACGAAGAAGACGACGAGGACGAGTATTACATCCCTGACGACAAGTCACACGCCAGCCTTGAGTTCTCCGACGACGAGAGAATGCACTGCCACCTCTCAGACGTGGAGGATGATGAGTGTGAAACGGATGACGCTTCTTGAGATGAGGAGGACGACAGTGACGTTGAGAGTGAGGCCCGCTTGATTCCCACTGAGTATCCCTCAGATGGCGAGGAGTCCAGCTCGGTTGAAGACGGCGAGTGCGGTGGTGCCAGTGATGATAATATAACAAAGAAAAGCCAGACATCACCAGAGAAGGAGGTGGACTTCAAGCTGCTTAACAGACTTGCCGGCGAATTCAGTGACGGTAGCGAAGAGGAGGGGGACGAGAAGGCGGCGTGGAGGCGGAGTCAGGATGTGAGCCGCACTCTGTGGATGCAGGAAATGGTCTCTGACTGTCCACTCAAAGACAAGACTTACAGTCAAGAATTCCACTGCTGCCGAGCTCCTTTGTTCCCCAAGGTCAATCTTTCAACACATTCCATTCAAGAGAAGGAAGAAATTCTTGAACAGTTTATGGAAAAGAATGTCAGCAGAAACATTCGCCGCTACGTCATGAGAACAGTTTGCCGAAGGAATTTTGCGATATTCAAAAAGGTGTGGCGACGTGCCAAGGGCCTCAAGCGGTTCCCAGGCCTGCGCCTGGGCACACAGGACACTGCAGCGTGGCAGTCTTTCAAGCGGCAGAAGGCCTACCTTAACGACTTCCTCATGACGGAGAAAGAGGCCCTTCTTTACAGTTTGTCGCGGAAGCACAAAGTGTCGTGTGAAGAAATCTTCCAAGCACAGGCGACGATAGAAATGCTCCGTAAGAAACGACGACTCGCAGTCAAGATTGTCAAGTTCCTGGACCAGCTCCCCATCCGCCGCCTCGAGTACCTGAATGAGCACGTCCTCGCAAAGGCACGGCGCGAAAATGGAGGGGAGCCGCAAAGTCACTCAGACATGATTTCCGTGTTGCTGTTTTTACAGACTGTGGCTACAATGCAAGGACAGGAGTCGCCCTTTCCCTGCCACGGCCCTGTCTGCGAGAAGCTGCAAGGCTACGTGGAGAGCCTCGTTCACGATATCGACGACGAATATAAATTCTTTTGTAAGGAAAAGGGAAATCGGGCCCGCCGCGAAGAGGTCAAAGTAAAATTGAATAACATGAGCAAAAACAAGTTGAAAAAGTACTTGTCTGTCGCGAAAGAAACTTATCAGAGCTTGACGCGCAAGTTTCTGCAGCAGAAGCACAAATACCTTAAGAGACGCTTATCGGAGCACGAGCTTAACAGTCTGTTCCCCTTGTGCCCCAGAGATGACATAGGTCTGATGCACCTCCCTAAACACCAGAGGCTACTACTGCTCACCCAACATAACAACAAACAACTCAAGCTCCGGCGTGATTACATTAACATGGTCAAGGAAAAGGCTCGCCACACCAAGACAGTTTTGGCCAAAATGAACAGGTTCTTGTCGCGGAGTTCGGCTCAAGACATAATTCTGAAAGTTTATGACATTCAGACGCAGGAGAATGAGTGGGCACAGAGGAGCATGGTGCTGGAAGATGAGGCAATAAGCTACTTGGAGGTGTCGCCGCAGGAGTGCAAGGAGTCCACCAAGGACTCCCTCACAGGCCTCACCTGGGACATCTGGAGTGACGATGAGCAGGACAGTGATTCGGACTGGATGGATGAAGGCTCAGAGGAAGGTGAAGAGGAGATAAGGAAGGAGGAGGAGATGGAACGAAAGGCTGCGGAGGAAGGAGAAGCCAAGATAGAACCACTGACTATACAGAAAATATTCCGTGAGCTGTATGTACAGTATTATCCTGCAGGAAATTACATACTCAAAAATCAGCAGGATGTCCAGGAATCCTATCCAACTTCCTTCCCCTTCGAACAAAAACCCTGGGAGACTCCAGTCCACCACGCGATCCTGGATAAATTCGTAACGTATCTTAGCAACAACAAATCCCAGACTGGCAGGCCGTTAAAGATCGACTTTCGGAAAGAAATACGTCGACTCTGGCACTACAAACCTAAAGGTTTCATCAAGACCATTCGATGCTACGA
The DNA here is from genome assembly GCF_035594125.1 of Scylla paramamosain. NCBI lineage: Eukaryota > Metazoa > Arthropoda > Malacostraca > Decapoda > Portunidae > Scylla > Scylla paramamosain. Next base: position 21,551,098 of record NC_087172.1, read on the forward strand.
GAACCTCAGCAAAACTTACAACAAGGAGCACAAGAAGGCGTTACGAGCATGGACGGTCACGAAGGCTGACGAAGACCACGAGCACCTAAAGCACTATGAATTCCAAGTGTCCTCGGAGTGCGAAGGCGAGACTCAAGCAACACCCATGAAAGAAAAAGAGAAAATCATTTCAATGAAAAGAAAATTCCAGGTAAATGAAGACATTACTCATCAGTTTCTAACTGCAGAGTCAAAGAAAATTAAATTGGATCACGATGAACACAAAAGTAAGGAAATGGATACTGGAAAAAAAATCAAAAGGAAAATCGAGGAGAGTGAACAAATTACACAAATTAATAAAAAAATCAAGATTGGCGGATATGACAAAACTATCAATACGAAGTGCACATCAGCAGAAGACGAAGAACAAAATAAGTCAGTGAAAAGGCGATTTCAGGAAGAATGGGATGTAATGGAACACCCAAAAGACAACCTCAAAGAAGTTCAAAATAAGAAAAAGAGGGTTTGGCGAGAAGAGAGTCACGAATTTTGAAGTGGAAAACTTTGAAAGCAGTGAGGATGTAGAAGGTTGAAGAGAATAAGCATGTGTAAACTATAAAGACAAAAAAAAATAAAATAAAATAAAAGTAAAAAAAAAATATATAAAAAATAATTATTAAGAAATATCGAAAACAAACAAGGATAAGAGAAGACAGAATGACAATAAACAAGAGAAAATATATGATTTGATGGAAAATAGAGAGAGATACTAGAAAAAAAAACAATAAGAATAACGCTTTGTTGATTGGAAAGAAACTAAATTTTGAAAAAAATACGCCTCGAAAAGAAATCAAGAATTTTACAAAAAAAAAAAAAAAAAAAAACCGACTTGATGGAAAAGGAGGAACAAAAGAAAAACAACTTCAAGAGTGGAAAATTCATGAATGCACAAAGCTAGAATTTTGAAATTCCCGATCTTACCTCATTGCCCCAAAAAAGGAAAAAAATAATGAGAATAGCAACAACAAAATAAGGCATCCTGGAAATAACGACCAAAATCACGAAAATAATAAGAAAAAAATAGTTTTTGGCTAATTTTGATAAGATTTAAGAAAACAGATTAAAAAAAAAGGATCAACAGTCAAAAATACTGAAAGCACTAAAACTTATGCCAAAACACTACAACGAAAACTGAAGTCAAAACATATGTCACACTACTAAAAGAAGGAACAAAATCCTTAAAAAAATGGTGTTAAAACACTAAAAAACAGATTCCACAGGAAAACAACCATTCAAAATAGTGAAAAAAATGGCGGCAAAACAATGAAAAAACGGATTCAATTGTAAAACAAGGAAATCAAAATACTAAGAAAGACAGAACAGAAAAACGTAAGAACATTAAAAAACAGTCGTAAGAGTAAAAATTGGAGGTAAAACACACATAAAAAAAGGAGTCAAACAATAAAAACAAGTTACTTAAAACATTAATAGAAGACTTCAAGCACTAAAAATGCAGTCAAAACAACAAAAAAAACTAAAAAAAAAAAAAATAGGCAAAACAATAAAAAGAGATTAAAAACACAAACAAGAGTAAAAACTAAAAAAAAAACAATCAAAACATTAAAAAGTGGTGAAAATACTGAAAAAATGTCAAAACACTAAAAAGAAGATAAAATACTACAAAAAGTGTCAAAACAACAACAACAAAAAAAAAAAGAAATCAACCCTAAAACAAGAAATCTAAACACTAGAAAAGTAGTTAAAACACACAAAAAAACAAACAAAAAGAAAATAAAAACTAAAAAACACTACAAAGGAGTCACAGGAGAAAATGTAGTCAAAACACTAAAAAAAAAGAAAAATGGAGTAAATTACTAAAAAAAAAAAAAACTGTCATAACACAAAAAAAAATGTAAAAAAAACTAAATGGATTCAAAACACACACTCAAAAAAAAAAATTAAAACACTAAAGAAATGGATTCAAACCATTAAAAAAGAAAACAAAATGGAAACAAAACAGTAAAAAAATGAGTTAGAACACTAAAAAGAACAAAAAAATGGATTGAAAACAGCAGCAAATTTAAAAAAAAAATGAAGTCAAAGCACTAAAAAAGAAAAAAAATGGAAACAAAACTCTAAAAAATAGAATGAAAATACTAAAAAATCAACAAATGTAAGGAAAAATCTGTCAAAACACGAAAAAAGAACCAAATGGAATGAAAACACTAAAAAAAAGATAAAAAAGACACTAAAAAGATTAAAAACACTAAAAAATGCAGAAAACATAAAAAAAATGGAGTCAAAACACTAGAAAAGAAAAAAAAAGAAAACATTAAAAAGGAATAAAAACACTAAAAAAATGCTGTAAAAACACAAAAAAAGACAAAAATGTAGTCAAAACACTAGCAAAAAAAAAAATCAAAACACTAAAAGGGAGTAAAAAAAAAATAAATAAAAAATAGCCAAACACTAAAAATTAATAAAAATCACTAAAAAAAGTCAATACACTAAAAAGCATCAAAACACAGAAAAATATTCAAAATGCTAAAAAAAAATAAAAACCGAGTCAAAACACTAAAAAGGACTCAAAACAACTAAAAAAGTCATAACAATAAAAAGTCAAAACAAAATAATGTCAAAACACTAAAAAAAGTGAAAACATTAAAAAATGAGAGAAAACACAAAAAAATGTAGCCAAAACAGAAAAAAAGAGTGAAAACAGTAAAAATTCTGTTAAAAACACTGAAAGGATGGAAAACAATAATAAGTGACAAAACACGAAAAAATGAGTCAAAACAATAAAAAGGAGACAAAACACGAAAAAAGGACTCAAAACAATAAAAAAAAAAAACAAGAGAGGCATCAAAAGAATGTCAAAGCACTAAAAAAAAAGAAAAATTGAGTCCAAAACTTGGAAAAAAATAGTTAAAACAATTTAAAACAGACGAAACAACAAAAAAGCTGGTCAAAACACTAAAAAAGGTAAAAACACTAAAAAAACGAAAAAAAAAATCACTTCAAACACCTCAAATACAAAAAAAATGAGTGAAATAACTAAAATAACAACAAACGGCGAAATACTAAAGAAAAATTAGTAAAAAAATTAATGAAAATACTAAAAACTCAAACAAGTCAAAACATTACAGTGAGCCAAAATTGAAAAAAAATGAAGTGAAAACACAAAAAAAGAAAAAAATAATAATATATTGAAAGAAATACATATTAAGAGGAAAATGTTAAAAATAATAAAAAAAGACAAAAACAAACAAAATGAAAAAAAGTTTAAAAACTAAGAAATAAAAAAAAAAAAAACAGTTAAAACACTACTAAAGCTCAACACACTAAAGTACAGTAGGAGCCAAAACAATAAAGAAACAAAAACAATAAAAAAATATCAAAAGTCTAACATTAGAATCAAAACACTAATAAAGGAGTCGCAACACTAAAAATTAAACTAGAATAGAAAAAAAAAAAAACATGGAGTCAAAACATAAAAAAAAAAATAAATCGTTGAAGCAAAACAATAAAAAAGAAAAGGAGTCAAAACATAAAAAAAAATAAAAATGAAATAAAGTCAAAACAATAAAATGACAATAACTAAAAATATTAAGAAAAATAATGAAGATACTAAAAAAAGGATAAAAGGCAAAACACAAAAAAATAAAAAAAATAAATAAATGGAGTCAAAAACACTACAAAAACATCAAAACACTAAAAGGAAAAAAAGTAAAAATAAACTACAAAAATTTAAAACACTGTAAAAGTAGTGAAAACACACACACACAAAAAAAATAATAATAATAATTAGATAAATAAAAAAAAAATAAAAGTCAAAACAAAAAGGCAGGAGTAAACACACAAAAAGTTGAAACACTAAAAAAAGTAAAAAAAGAAAAATGGAGTCAAAACATTAAAAAAAAAAAAAAATCAAAGTACTAAAAGAAATATATATATAAGATATACTCAGAACACGAACAGTAAAACAACAAATATACCCAGAACAAGAACAGTAAAAGAAACAAAAAGTAAAAAAGCTCAAAAAATAATAAAAACATTGAAAACATTCAAAACACTAAAATATAAAATATGGAAAATATAAAAAAAAAGGAAAAATGGAGACAAAACATTAAAAAAACAACAACAACGAAGAAATAATGAACACTAAAAAAAAAAAAACAGGGAAATGTCAAAACATTCAATAAAAAAAAGAATTCACAAAACTAAAAAGTAAAAAAAAATGGAATCAAAAGTCTAAAAAGAAAAAAAAATTGGAAATTGAATCAAAATAATGAAAAAAAAACAATGAAAAAAGAAAATTGAGTCAAAACAATAAAAAAAATAGTTCAAAACAATAAAAGAAAATATGTGAAAACAATAAATTAATAAAAATATGGAGCCGTAACACTAAAATGTAAAACAATAAAAATAGTAATAATTAGAGTAACAAAAAAAAAAAAAATAAATAAATAAATAAATAAATAAATAAAAAAAATGGAGACAACATGAAACAAACAATAAAAACAATAAAAAAGAAAAGGAGTCAAAATATATATATATATATATATATATATATATATATATATATATATATATATATATATATATATATATATATATATATATATATATATATATATATATATATATATATATATATATATATATATATATATATATATATATATATATATATATATATATATATATATATATATATATATATATATATATATATATATATATATATATATATATATATATATATATATATATATATATATATATATATATATATATATATATATATATATATATATATATTCAAAAACACTAAAAAATCAAAACGCAAAAAGAAGACATTTGGAAACATTAAAAGAAGAAAGGAGGTCAAACAATAAAGAAAAAAAAATAAAACACTAAAAAGATAAAACGACTCAAGACACTGAAAAAAAAAGTTAAAACAATAAAAGAAAAAAAAATGAAAACACGAAACCAACAAAAAAGTTCAAAACACTGAAAGAAAAAAGAAAAAAAAAAAATGTAAGGAAAAAGAAAAATGAAAAGAAAGTCAGACTCAATGGTAAAGGAAAGTCAAACAATCAATGAAAAAGAAACATAACACAAAAAAGACTCAAAATAAAAAAAAGTAAAAATAAAAATACATATTGAAAATAGTAACCAAAACGTAAAAACAAAAACAAAAAAAACTATATCAATTTGTGTATCCTGGTGTGAACATCATCACACCAAGTGAAATTCCCCAGAAAAAGGGCAAAGTAAAAGAAAAACTGCCAAAAAATGAGAGAGAGAGAGAGAGAGAGAGAGAGAGAGAGAGAGAGAGAGAGAATAATAATTGTGTAATATTAGTAATTAAAACATCAACAACAATAATAATGATAATAATAATAGTAATAATGATAATAGTAATAATTATAATAATAATAATAATAATAATAATAATAATAATAATAATAATAATAATAATAATAATAATAATAATAATAATAATAATAAAAATAATAATAATAATAATAATAAAAATAATAATAATAATAATAGATTTTACAGAAGATAGGAAGGAAATGGCTAGCAAATAAAGTCATGGGTGAATAGAATAAACTCTGTATTCATTTTGTTAGTGCCGCGTCAACTGGGAGCTGTAAAAGAAGATTAGACAAATTTAAGGATAGGGATGACAGTTGGAAACAGGTTGGCATGTTTCACACAGGGAGTGCCACGTGTAGGCCTGATGGTTTCTTGCAGCTTCTCTGACTTTCTGATTTTCTTATGTTCTGTAATAACTTTGTGAGTGGTGAGTCATTAGAAAGCACTGAAAGAAGGTTGTGAACGAGATGACAGGTGGAAACAGGCATGCATGTTTTACGAGTGTACAGGGACTGCCACGTACAGGACCAACCCTTGCGTTCGTGTGTGTTTGTGCCCTCGTGTTCTTATTGCAGAGTGAGTGAGAGCGACACAGGAGCCACACCCCACGCGCCACGCCGCGCACCGCGAGGCACGCCAGGTGAGAGACCTTAATGAGTCACAGGTGAGGTGCTGCCTGTGTACCAGTGAGGGGCTTGCTAGCGTGGTGAAATCCTCTCCCTTGATATTTTTATATTATGAATTTGAATCTTTGAAGCACAGTTGGCACGTTGGAGTTAGCTGGTGGCGAGAAGGGGGCAGCCAAACTTACAAAGGAGGGAAGTGAATCAGGTGAGGATGTTACTATTGAGGTGTTGCTGTTATGTGTTATTGTGTTCATAGTTAATTGGTGAACTACTTTAGCGGAAATGCTGCTGAAATTCAAGGTCAAATAATTTAGGTTTTTTTTCTTTCATTCTTTATTTCTTATATATATATATATATATATATATATATATATATATATATATATATATATATATATATATATATATATATATATATATATATATATATATATACTTGTACTCTGTACAAGGGCCTTATCCGTCCATGTATGGAGTATGCTTCACATGTCTGGGGGGTTCCACTCATACTGCTCTTCTAGACAGGGTGCAATCAAAAGCTTTTCGTCTCATCAACTCTTTTCCTCTAACTGACTGTCTTCAGCCTCTCTCTCATCGCCGCAATGTTGCATCTCTAGCTGTCTTCTACCGCTATTTTCATGCTAACTGCTCTTCTGATCTTGCTAACCGCATGCCTCCCCTCCTCCAGTGGCCTCGCTGCACAAGACTTTCTTCTTTCTCTCACTCCTTTTTTTTTTGTTTTTATGTAAGAAGGATACTGGCCAAGGGCAACAAAAATCAATAAAAAAAATGCCCACTGAAATGCCAGTCCCGTAAAAGGGTCAAGGCAGTGGTAAAAAATTGGTGGATAAGTGTCTTGAAACCTCCCTCTTGAAGGAATTCAAGTCATAGGAAGGTGGAAATACAGAAGCAGGCAGGGAGTTCCAGAGTTTACCAGAGAAAGGGATGAATGATTGAGAATACTGGTTAACTCTTGTGTTAGAGAGGTGGACAGAATACGGGTGAGAGAAAGAAGGAAGTCTTGTGCAGCGAGGCCGCGGAAGAAGGGGAGGCATGCAGTTAGCAAGATCAGAAGAGCAGTTAGCATGAAAATAGCGGTAGAAGACAGCTAGATATGCAACATTGCGGCGGTGAGAGAGAGGCTGAAGACAGTCAGTTAGAGGAGGGGAGCTGATGAGATGAAAAGCTTTTGATTCCACCCTTTCTAGAAGAGCAGTATGAGTGGAACCCCCCCAGACATGTGAAGCATACTCCATACATGGACAGATAAGGCCCTTGTACAGAGTTAGCAGCTGGGGGGGTGAGAAAAACTAGCGGAGACGTCTCAGAACACCTAACTTCATAGAAGCCGTTTTAGCTAGAGATGAGATGTGAAGTTTCCAGTTCAGATTATAAGTAAAGGACAGACCGAGGATGTTCAGTGTAGAAGAGGGGGACAGTTGAGTAACATTAAAGAAGAGGGGATAGTTGTCTGGAAGGTTGTGTCGAGTTGATAGATGGAGGAATTGAGTTTTTGAGGCATTGAACAATACCAAGTTTGCTCTGCCCCAATCAGAAATTTTAGAAAGATCAGAAGTCAGGCGTTCTGTGGCTTCCCTGCGTGCTATGTTTACCTCCTGAAGGGTTGGACGTCTATGAAAAGACGTGAAAAGTGCAGGGTGGTATCATCAGCGTAGGAGTGGATAGGACAAGAAGTTTGGTTTAGAAGATCATTAATGAATAATAAGAAGAGAGTTGGTGACAGGACAGAACCCTGAGGAACACCACTGTTAATAGATTTAGGAGAAGAACAGTGACCGTCTACCACAGCAGCAATAGAACGGTCAGAAAGGAAACTTGAGATGAAGTTACAGAGAGAAGGATAGAAACCGTAGGAGGGTAGTTTGGAAATCAAAGCTTTGTGCCAGACTCTATCAAAAGCTTTTGATATGTCCAAGGCAACAGCAAAAGTTTCACCAAAATCTCTAAAAGAGGATGACCAAGACTCAGTAAGGAAAGCCAGAAGATCACCAGTAGAGCGGCCTTGACGGAACCCATACTGGCGATCAGATAGAAGGTTGTGAAGTGATAGATGTTTAAGAATCTTCCTGTTGAGGATAGACTCAAAAACTTTAGATATGCAGGAAATTAAAGCAATAGAACGGTAGTTTGAGGGATTAGAACAGTCACCCTTTTTTAGGAATAGGTTGAATGTAGGCAAACTTCCAGCAAGAAGGAAAGGTAGATGTTGACAAACAGAGCTGAAAGTGTTTGACTAGGCAAGGTGCAATCACGGAGGCACAGTTTCGGAGAACAATAGGAGGGACCCCATCAGGTCCATAAGCCTTCCGAGGGTTTAGGCCAGCGAGGGCATGGAAAACATCATTGCGAAGAAATTTAATACGTGGCATGAAGTAGTCAGGGGGTGGAGGAGAGGGAGGAACAAGCCCAGAATCGCCCAAGGTAGAGTTTTTACCAAAGGTTTGAGCAGAGTTCAGCTTTAGAAATAGATGTGATAGCAGTGGTGCCATCTGGTTGAAGTAGAGGAGGGAAAGAAGAAGCAAAGTTATTGGAGATATTTTTGGCTAGATGCCAGAAATCACGAGGGGAGTTAGATCTTGAAAGGTTTTGACATTTTCTGTTAATGAAGGAGTTTTTGGCTAGTTGGAGAACAGACTTGGCATGGTTCCGGGCAGAAATATAAAGTGCATGAGATTCTGGTGATGGAAGGCTTAAGTACCTTTTGTGGGCCACCTCTCTATCATGTATAGCACGAGAACAAGCTGTGTTAAACCAAGGTTTAGAAGGTTTAGGACGAGAAAAAGAGTGAGGAATGTACGCCTCCATGCCAGATACTATCACC